>NC_136503.1:54592254-54624754 GCF_053919585.1 Euprymna scolopes | reverse complement strand
GAAACCCCTTGAAAAGACAAGTTTACTTTCCACTTTCTCTCTTCTCTTCTTCATATAAAGCAAATATGTGCTATTCAACAACCGGATTCGACTTTACATATCGTCTCCATATTTTCTAAATACTTCTACACATATGTATATCAGTCTACGTATAAATTTCTATCAATGTGAAGTGATTTTTTTTTTAATCTGACCGAAAGATGAGCATGCACGACATGCGAAGCATCTCCATTCATTTTTCAGCTAAAAATATTTCTCTTGATTCTCACACGGATACAGGATTCTAGCCACGCAATATTTACCTATAACTCTATTTTTTATACGTAACATCACTCTAGTCTGTTATCCTTTATTGTATTTACTACTTTTATAACCTTACACTTAGACACGGTATTTTTCTATATTAGGCTAACATAAAATATGCACAGACGCATTGATACTTTCTCTTAGATTATAATATTTTTTTTTTCGTGGTGTTTCCAAAAGCTAATACCGAACACTCATCAAGATTATTACCAGGGTGATGCGGTATTTTAACGCGTATTGCCACAAAACACTGTGTTTTTATGTTTATAATACGCCAATCTGTTTTTTTTTCTGTGCATGTTTGATAATGCATGGGATTACCTGTATTTTCTATCTTTTGTTATATTTAATTCATGGAACCGCTGATTTAGTCATGTTCAATTTAACCCTTAGTTGTATAAAGCTTACTTTGTTGCAAATGAAAAATTCCTATTTGAATATTAGCATGACTTGTCAACTCCTCCCTTATATTGCCTAACCGATTCTAATGTCAACAAATTTAAAATATTTGTAGTCCAGGTAGTGTCTCGTTCATTTTCACCTTCAAAGCATACGCAAACATTTTTTTCCCATTAAAAAAACAAGAAATACAAAGTTTCTCTGAAATTTAACATAATTGTATATATTTTTTTCTGCATGAGCTTTGGGAGTAAATATGCTAAAGGTTGTGATATAACCGTCGTGGTAGAATATAAGAGTAGTCTCAATTTTTTTAAGAACAATTGCATTGTTTCATCGTCTCGTCTCGTTTTGGTCGGTCAGCTATGAGCAGTGAGGAATAAAATATGAACACCGAACAATGAATAATGTTACAACCATTGAATTACAACATCCGCCCTATTAACCTGATCTTGCATCGTTTGAATTTATAATTTTTTTTCAAGTTTTTTTTGTTTTTTACAAGAAGGTCACCACTTATCAAGGCCCGGAAGCCACTCGGGGATAAAAATTATTGCATGTACAGTAATCAACGGGATAGTATCGTAGTAATCGTTAATATTGGAGATTTGATAAAGTGTCTTATTTAAGGGGGCGGTTCATCAGGAATTTGTTTATGTTGGACTTGAAGACATCCAAATTGTAGTCAGGTGGGAAACAGGCAAATGGAAGAGAGTTCCATAGGCGTGCACTTCTAAGAAAGAAGCTTTGTTCATGTTTAACGAGAATATTAAGGGAAGCTGTTTAGAATGGCATGTACACCACTAATAAGGCCGTGACTTCAGAAATTAGGCTCATTCTTGTAAGGGTGAATAGAAACGTAGGAGAAACTCATGGGGACAATTGTATTATGCTCGGATTTATTGTGGACGTTTAGGCACTGTTGCACTTTAATTAATGATGTATTCGTAATGGATGAAATATAAACTTGTCTTCAACTGAACATACACAATAAATGCAATTGACACACCAGTTCTCGTTAGATTCCCGAAGTTAAGCACCGTTGAACATTGCCAGTACTAAAACGGGTGACCATTTGGGAATTCGAGGTGTTGTATGGGGTCTTCGCGTACCTCGGCATAGTTTCAGGTCGTCCTGGATTTCTCTTTGTTAGTAGACTCGAACAATACCGATTCAGGGGAGGTATGGTTAGAAATAGCGCGACAGTTGCCTCAGAAGTACATGCGCAGCTACCGTTACACGGGGTAGCCAGTGCCTCCTGTGACTGAACGGAGGCATTGATACAATAAAACATTTTAAATGTGTTTCTGATACTTTACGGCATTCAATGTGGATGGGTCAAACTAGCTTCCTCAGAAAGGGAAAGTACCTTGGTAATATATTCACGAGCAGTCTCAAGTCGCATCTACATTCGTAACTGCTGGATTTATATAAATAATGATTAAGTTTACATAAAATACCACTTTACTGCAACAGACTTCTTATTCATCTGGTCTTTCTCTATGTGACTTCTGATTTTTATTTTCATATTTCTTTATACTAATGTAAAACACTGCGCTCTGATAATTGTCATATTCTGAATCCAGATTTCGCTTTATAAACGAACGCTGGCGATACTATGTAATCATATTTTGGAGCCTGGATTCGAGTTCATTTAATGCATAGTTAGCATAGAAAATACAAGGAAGAGAAACCATTAAAATTACTCATTCCCTTGCTTTCTATTACAAATTTTATAATAGAATACTCACTATAAGTTTCTCATTCATCTTTTCCTAAACGCAGAAAAAAGTAGCGTTGACTTTTTCGTCGACGACGCGTTCGTCAAAACCTCCAAAAAATCCGAATTCTTTCACCATGAGACACGTGTGCATTGGTTATCTTTCAAAACTGTACAGTCAATATGCATTTATATATTTAACGGTTTAGCTCCCAAATATATGTGAATTTTATATTGGGATCTTTCCTAAACATATAAACAAAAACAACGCCGACGTCTTCGACGACGACTACACCTTCGTCAAGACATCAACAAAACAGTCTTTTACCATAAAACACATTGCGTGTAAACTGGCGATCTTTGAAAACTACACATTTCATATGTACTTATTGAGACGTTTAGATTGCGACTTTTATATTAACATTTTCCTAAAAAAAACAAAACAATGACAACCTCTCCGTCAAAACTGGGTTCTTATACCATAAAACACACTAATACCATTAAACACACTAATACCATTAAACACACTTATACCATTAAACACATTGCGTGTGCATTATTGATGTTCCTATTTACTTGCTTCTTTACGAGAGCAGAGTTAGATACAAGGTCAGTTTCTAAAGTGGAGAACATCCAGTACTCCCCTTAAAAGAGGTATGGATAAGAACAAAAATAAAAATTATTTAAATCATAAAGAATTTCTCCTCCATTGCCCAAGAAGAGAAAAGGTGACGTGTTGCATCAGAACAGATACTAAACTGTGATGTTGGCTCGCTTCGTTTTCAAAACGACGTATTTCGTATGAATTTACATACTGAAGTGTGCAGCTCCCAAATACTTGCGACTTTTATATTAAGTTTTCTCCTAAGACATTATAACGACGTCTTCGTCATAATTAAATTAAAGAGGTAAGTTCCTAAATATTTGCATTTTTTATAACGAGATAAAAATGCGGAAGTTTATTGAACGAAATAAAACGAACTTATTTTTTGCTAACAATGTTATTTACGCTACATATTCTTTGAATAAAATTCAGTATTTTTTAAACGGAACAAATCATTAGAAAATATATTCAATTATTTGGAAGCTATACTCTTCAATATATGTGAAATGCATCGGTACTTCGCCACGGTACATTCATTTTGTAAAAGGGCGCTAGTGCTCACTTTTACACTAAGCCGGTAGTGGCTCCTACTAACAACCGTAGTTTAATTGTTTTTTTTTAAGGCATACTTCCACCGGGCAAGGTCTGTACACGGGCCCTCCTAGTGTATGATAAAATACATTTCAATTTAAAGCTTTTAAGTTCATCGAAATTGCGAGTGCAATCTTTGATTTATTCTAGATCTTATATTAAAAGAAGTAGGACAACCGAAAAGAAATTTCTTGAACAGCTAAAGATATTTCTTTTGAAACGACAACCTTCACAATTTGGAATATTCGAATTTTCAGCTAAGTGCATTTTTTGTAGAAATTGAAGCGTTTTGATGATTATGTTATGCATGATATATACACTCACTGACATTGGCACTAACACACACACACGCACACAAATATATATATAGAAGTTTAATGATTAAAGTTAACTTCTGTAAATCAAAATATATACACATATATTTAGGTTAAGAATTTATTGTTTGAAAAAAGGAATATATAGAGAAAATATATTTATTTCCTTAATCCATGGATATTCAATATTGGCTCATATCAGAGGAAATAAATTGCAATAGCAAAATGTTCAGCTATGAATAAACAGGTATTTTCTTTTTAGGACATATATTGAAAATGTTATTTTTTCTATGACTCTTAATCACCATCTAAATAACATTTTAAAAATATGTGTTGAAAATCAAAATACTTGTTTATTCATGGTTGAATATTTTGCTAATTGTATTTCATTTCCTCTGATAATATGTGCTATTATGGAAAATCCATGGATTAAGGAAATA
The DNA here is from genome assembly GCF_053919585.1 of Euprymna scolopes. Classification (NCBI taxonomy): domain Eukaryota; kingdom Metazoa; phylum Mollusca; class Cephalopoda; order Sepiida; family Sepiolidae; genus Euprymna; species Euprymna scolopes. The sequence continues at coordinate 54,620,380 of NC_136503.1, read as the reverse complement.
AACATAATTTTTCTCTATATATTTCATGTTTCAAACAATAAATTCTTAAATATGTGTATATATTTTGATTTACAGAATTTAAGTTTAATCATTAAACTTATATCTTGCTCTATTTTTTTAACTATTGAGCTTAACCGTTTTGGCTAGGATCATCCTGAAAATATTACCTCAATGTAACATCTGACTGGACAATTTACTTGATCTTCAATCTGTGACTTACTACGTATGTAAGTATATATATATATATATATATATATATATATATATATATATATATATATAAGTTAGAAAAATATGTATGGCAATTTCTAACTTACTACCTAGCTCTACCTATGAATTGAGCACTGTTGAAGTAAATACTTAGTTTACGCATGAAATTATACATTCTTATGTGATTAAATGAAGTAGTTATATATATAAGCACCCTACAGTCAAAATTGTGCGTAAAGATCTGTATAGATTCCCAAAAGCCTGTGGCAATTGCAGATAAATTGACTGGCTTAGACAACAGGGAAGCCTTCCAATGAATGTCTAAGAACTAAAATATATTTTTTAATAACACTGTAAATACTTTTATAATGGAAGGATTTTCAAAATATTTTATATGAGAAATGATCATTTTCATCCCTAGTGTTTTATGCTTTCGCAATCTTCTATGCAGGTACTGACTTTTATTACTAGTCGAAGGAATCGATCCGCGACCGTTGACTCCAGTTGCAGGTCACCGCTAATCGCTCCGAGAATTAAGGGAAATTTTATTCGAGTTAAAAAATAGTAGTCTTTACTTTTGGAACGAGAATCGCATATATGTATATACGATATATATATATATATATATATATATATATATATATATATATATATATATATATATATATATACTAGCATTTCAGTACGGTGTTGCTTGGGTGTTTGGAGGTGTATGTTCAGCAAAAAAAGCGGTCATTTTTTTTAACTTTGACCCCTATTATGACCCCTTAACATTTATTTTGGCCTCAAATCAAGTTATTAAGTTAGATCCATCTCCAAGGAACCTATATCTAAAATTTCAACTGTTTACACCTAAAATTGGCGGTGGAGTTGGGTAGATTTCTCGAAGGTCAAATCGTTGAACTTTTACCCCCTAACAGCCAAATTTCTGGCCGAAAACCGATCACAAAAATGTTCCCAAATCTCAGTACTCTGTATATCAAATTTCAAATCTGTAGACTTAAAATTGACAGAGTTATTGCGTAGGGAAATGTACACAGACACGTTCACTTATATATTGTACTCCATTATAAAAATACAGTGTTAATACATCTTCTGCTATGCGAATTTTAACCAAAGGCGTTTGGCTAGAGATTGTCTGTCATGACTTATTTCATTCCAAATGCCCTCGATTAGCGTGTATGCTGTACTGGTAAGCGCACTCTACTGGATTACTTCACAAGTAATCATTTATTTTTGTAGGAATTTAGATGAAAAGTATATCTTTTTTCTTGCTCCCATGTTTTGTTCCCTTCGTGATAAGACGCTTGTTATACAAGAGTCCACCGATTAACAGATTACGAAGATTTTCCGGCATGTTATTTTAAAATAAGTCAGAGGGGCATTCGTTTCGCTTTGAATTCTGAAATGCGATCACCAAACCATAGAAGTTCGAACTTCACAAGCAAAATATTTGGTAAATTCATGTGATGGATTGTGGCAATAGCATACCGAGAAGTGTGCATTGCCTGACCCGATGGAGAAGGGAAGAAGGGGTTAAAACAATAGGGAAAGAGAATCGCGCATGCTGTTCGTAATGGCGACCGCGCTCGTAACGTGAATGTTGGTCTTAAAAGGAAGAAAATAAAATACAGAAATAAATACATCTCATTCTTTGCTGCTATTTAAAATGAAAGAGACGAAAAAAAATCAGTTTCCTATAAAATGACAATATAGGGGGGGGACAAAAGACCCCCCACACACACAAAAAAAAAAAGTAGGGAAAATAAGAAGGACGCGGTTGGGGGAGCGAAACTAAAATGTTAGCACGTCTCAATCATTGGTAACACAATAAGCAACAAGAAAGTCAGGAAATCAATATGTCTGCCTTTTTAGGTTCGCTCCCTTCTCGCTCGGCTTTAGGTGGTGGACAAAGTCTTTATTGTTATGGTTTTTATGGTCAGATGAAATATGGACGAAGGGAAAGGGGAGATAATTGAACCCTTTGAAGTCGCGATGTGCGTTAGCTCTTTACTTTAATTCCTTGCAGGGGATTCGAACTCCTTGATGCCTTCATCTTTCTCCTAGCTGTATTCACCCCCCACCACCTCACCCCTACACACATACATACATAGTCGCACTCCCTTTTTCAATGTTTCTAACATTTTTTTTTTTTTAAGGTTGTTTTGTTTCAGGTTTATATTGTGTGTGTGTTTTGTACTTGCTAGCTTCCTTCAATTATATATCGATTCTTCTTTGGTGACTGTTTTTTTTTATCGCTATTTATATATTTATGTTTTTCTTTCCTCTCATTCTCCTGCTACACTCCTCGTTTATTAGTATCGAAATGGTTAAAAATTGTGCGATCCTTTTACCGTAATAAAAATAAATGCGCATTTGCAAAGGCAAAGGCAAACCGTGAATGCAGAAAATGAGAGTATAATTTTTATGCAACATCATAGAGAAAGGGGGTCTGAGAGAGATCTAAAAGCAGAGAGAAAACATAAATATATGGAAAGATCCTCATACATATGTGTGGCTACAAATAGCTCTATATCTGTCTCTACTATTATATAAAAGGAACTTTGTGAGTGTCTGAGTTCGTTCCCTATAGACTTTTAAATGGTTTGACCGATTTTTATTAAATTTCAATCAAGTGTAATTTATGTGCCTGGCAGTGTTCTTAGATAGGTTTTGTATCGGAATTAAAAAAAATCTGATGAAAGAAGGTACAGAATTTGGACCAAATTTAACACTTTACAGTCTAATATCAGAAGTGCATTTCAGAAGTTTTATCACCACACAAGATGAGAGACACGACATATAAAATACACCAGTAGGTTCTTTGATGTGACAGTAGCACACTCGAAATGTTTCTGTTGACCCATAATATTTGACTGTTTCATTTCAAATTTAAATTCCAGCAATTATATACGAAAAATGATTTTATAAAATAAACAGTAGATTCTCTAAAATGCAATGTAGACCAAAATGTATTGAAGACTAAGTTATTGTGGGGAGACATGCACTGCGATGGGTTCCCCAACAAGAGAAGAAGATAAATTGGTTTGATTGAAAAATGGACGATGTCACCGGTTTTGATGATAAAAAAATGTGTGTGTGAAACATTCGTTTATCATCAATCTCGAGCAACTCTGGGCCTCCCTCTGTAAAGAAGCTTCTTTTTTTTCTTTAAATAAAATGATGCAGTTTCAATTTCTAGAGATACTAAGTTCAATATATTGCAGGCTTTGCACTTGCTATAACCGACGTAACGCTAGAAAATTCACAATTACAAACGGGAGTTTAACTAGATAAGATTAAAAAGAAAGTTTAACTTAATTTGTTTAATCGAAAATGAGCATCGGCAGCTTTTATGAGGATTGACAAAAAAAAGGGATATGTTAAATTCATAGTTCTCCAGTGGCTAATACCACTTCCCAATTGACAAAATGTGGGCACAATCGTGTTACTTATATATACATTTTAAAAAATAATGATCTATAAGGAAAGGGAAATACAGACGGAATCAGATCAAAAATGAGACCGTGCAGACCCAGAGTGGGAGAACTAAAGGAAACAATAAATTTCATATAACTTGGAATCTAATACGTATCAAAGAGTAAAGTGCTAACTGTCAGTGATGAAGGCAAAGCGTAGAATTACATAATAAAGGAAATGAGGAATGTATATTACGTTTGCAGTTTCTATCTCGTTATGTAACAGAGCGCGGACGAGCGTATGCCGGCTATATGCAAATACCAAGCCATGTGCACAATGACATCACAGTAAGAAAAAAGAAAAAAAAAGAGGCCAGAGAGAAGGAGAGCGATCACGCTTTATTAATGAAAGTACCCGGAAATAAATGCCGTTGCTATATAAAAAAAATCGAGTTATAACTTGTTTTATGTCCCTTGTGACGCACTGTGCTAAGACATGTTGGATCCTAGATGTCTATATCCTAACGTGTGTGTAAATGTAACGTTATATTTGTCCGGAGAAGTGATTCATGAATAAGTTGTACACTACGACCGAGTACAACTTAAGTAAAATGTTACGAGGACTACAATGGTGGTATTGATTTTATATTAGATTTTACAAAAGTACTGTGGTTTCTGCGTTCGCACCTTATACACACAAACAGCAAATACAACATTTTACTTTTATTATGTTTGAAAATTATTGCAATAAAAATATAAGAACGATATAGCAGATGAATGCCTGGCACCTAGTAGGATGCCCAATCCCCATAAAAAGAAAATCGAAAAACAAGTGAAGCATGGTCTAAAATGACAGATCACGAAAGCAGGCGCATTATATTTCAAATAAAATGTTCAGAACCAATCTTAGAGTATCCGAGGGCGAGATAACTGAGCGTGTGTGGCTTTAAGGTGCCTTTTCTGGGAAAGGCAGATGACAACAATAATCCACGTGAGAAAACAATCCTGTCAGAGACAAAGCGCCGAAGAGTTAGCAGATTTGAATAAAACACTGCTCGTAGATAGTGCTGATAGCCTTATATGAGTATGTAGTTTGTATGTAACCGGAGAACATTTCAACAGGATACATATTCCTACGCCGAATGGTCACTAAGCAGTGACGGAGTCCTTTTTTTTCTCCATTTTTCTTTTCCCCCTAGTAGTGTGGGTACGATTTCTGAATAGAACTTAATCAGAATTACTATACATCACATAGTTCTCTTCTAACAATCTTGGATGTCTTTGGATTTGTGAACACCGACGCAGATCACTAATTCATCAGGAACTATACTCTGGGGGCTTCCTTCTATACAGTTTGTACTGTCATCTTGCATGCTTTGTGTGTCTCGCTAAAAAACCCTACAAAACTAACCATCATTAATACGGAATTATCAGAACTGTGGAGCATTCATACGTGTAATGTCGAAAATAAAAACATCTATATATTAATGTTCTCTTAGTTGTCGACCACAGAATCTTATCGAGCATTGCATAAAATCCTCTATTGTAAACGATTTCATAATCTGCATATGCTTGAAGTGCTATCTCTCGCTTAGATTAAATACATAATTGGGCAACCTCATGCCATTTCTGTCAGCGTGGCCCTATGAGTTAGCATGTTAACTAAGAAGTATTTGTTTTCGCCTTCGCGCCCAAAATAATGCAGACGTTTCGGCTGCTTTTCGTTTTCAATGTATATTTGAAAACTTATATTTTCGATAAGCCTTTGCAGTTAAACAGGGTTAACATATTTGTTTATTTTTGGTTTCGTACATTATATTATTTACCTGGCTCAGAAAATAATTAGTGCGATTTATGTCGGTGTTTTAATTAGTTGAGGGCTGATTTAAAGATCCGATTAGTATTAAATTCACGTGCCATTTTTCAAAATTTTGACTTCTTATCAGCCGTTGATTAAGCTCAGGGTCGGACTTCTAATAAAATAACTAGAACATTACTGACGCGAATCACAAATATTTGTTTTTAAATCGTAACCGCTTAAAACTTTTTCTCGCGCACATGCTCCAAGTTTGTAGATGTGGACCGACATCAGTGTCTTTTTTTTTTACTAAAATGGTCATTGAAATGTTTTCTTTTTAAGTTTTACTTATTTAAAGCTGGTACAGATTATTTAACAAGAAAATATGAAATTAAAGCAAAGCATGTATCAAGTGTAGTAAATGGAATGATAGTATAAATAATAAATTAGCATGAAATAATTACAGAAAAACGTACCGCATACCTATTTTAGCTGATTATTTTTGATAAAATTAAAAACTAAAAAGAAGTACACATGTTATTTAGCTTTACTTCAAAACAGATACAGCTTTAAAATATTTTTATGTCTTGTATGCCACACAAGAAAAAAAAATATAGATAAATTAATTTTCGTATTTTTTACTTTTTGATTCGTATATAATGTAGCGCATTTTTTCTTTGAAATTTCATGTAACGTTTTCTATATTTATAATTATTAAATTGTTATAAATCTATAGATGCAGAGTAAAGATAAATATTCAGACATTTAGGAACCTTTACTAACTAGTATTAATTATAGACATATTTGATTAAGAATATTGCTAAGATATCTTTCCTACTTTAACTTATTTCATTTTAATTGAGCTTGAGATACTGAACAAATGAAAACATTGCGTATAATTTAACCTCGTGTGAATGAGAGTTATTAAAGACTTTCCATCGGGATTCGCATATTTTATAACATTTATTCCTTCGTTACGACAATCCACCACATTCACGTTACTTTCTCATTTGAATACAATGTTTGTTTGCAACTTACTGCGTAGCTCTCGCAAGTGAGCTTTTTTTTTTAACTTCAAGTATAAAATACTTTGAAAAACGTTCTGGATCTGGAATTGAATAATCCAGAAGCGGGTAGATATGTTAACAAACAATAAAGGAAAACAGAACATCGTTTAGGTAGGATTTTGTCTTAGAATTACTTAAAATCAATTCAAGAAATTAACCAGGTAGACTTAGGGACCATTGCATTTAGAATAAGTTTTTTAAACATTGATTTAAAAACTGTTCTATACGCTCAAATTAAACTAAATTTATAGTGATATACATTTTGAAAAATCAAAAGAGATTGTATTTAACCTACGAGTCAAGATCAGCGGTATATAGTAACTAAATGACGGTAACACTAAGATGCCGAGCCAATGCAAATTGGAGCAAACGCGCGACTGTCGAGTTTTAGGAACTATCTAGATACAATTATAGAGGCGATAAATGTAGACGACATAATTTTAAATAGCTTGTGTGATGCCCAACGCATCTAATCTTAGATTAGGAATGTATTAAACACTGAACCTGAGAGGGATAGTAAATAAAAGTAAACGTGGAAGTTAACCGCTTATATATACTCAAAGTAAGGGGAGTATTAATTAGGAGTCAAGTCCTAGGGTTTGCATAAGTGAATAATATATTTAGTACGTTTTTCTTTTCTTCGGGGAGATGCATATGTTTTTAACTCCTCGCGTTTATTTCTGGCTTAAGCCGTCTCCACTCGTAGTTAGAAACGACTCGTAGGAGTACGATGTTTATTTATTAACTTTTTATTCAGTTATTTTTTTTAAATCGTCTCTTCTCCTCGTTTTTGTAGCGACTCGAAATCTTAAGTTACGATGTGGTATTTGTCGTAATTCCTTCAGGGTACAAGTTTCACTTTCCGACATGCAATATAACGCGACTTGTAATCCTCGTATTTTTAATTTAATATTTCCGGGAAAACTTCAGCGTATCCTTAGTCAATGAGTACGACTGTTTTCGTTTATAGAACGTATTATCGTCGAAGGCTGGATTCTTTTGAATGTTTGCCGCTGCTACAACGTGTTTGGCTTTAAGGTGTCTTTTCTGGGAAAAGCAGATGACAACAATAATCCATGTGAGAAAACGATTCCGTCAGAGACCAAGCGCCGAAGAGTTAGCAGACTTGAATATAAACCCTGCTCGTAGGTAGTGCTGACGGCTTATATAGGTATGTAGTTCGTATGTAACCGGAGAGCATATCAACAGGATAAATATTCCTACGCCGAATGGTCACTTAGCAGTGCCGGAGAGACTTTTGAGATGGGATGCCTAATGCCCATGCGTTATTGACGTTGTTACAAAAACGAGAATAACGTAGTGTTGTTTGAGCATGTTCCCGTGCTGTGCAAAGAATTTCAGCTTTGTAGCAAACTCACAATCGTGAGCTTTAATTGAAGAAATATCAAGATGGCGACCATGAAAAGAGATGGGCTGATAAGACAAGAATTGTCAATGTCATGTTGCTGAATTAATTTTCTAATTATATTAATCGTAAACGTTGTAGGTAATTTTAGAAAAAACAAAACAAACAAACTTGCTATCATTTCTGACAGCACGATTTAAGAATCAACGAATTTCCAAGTTGGTTAAGTTCGGTTGTTTCGTTTTACGGCATATCAACATTTTGGGGATATTTACTGTCAAATTTAGTAAGTTTTAACCGTAAAAGTTTTTCTGATTCAATTAGCGGGATCTGTGGAAATTGCAGAGCGAACTCTTTCGTATGTAATGATGTTGGCATTCTGTAGGTGGTCAGCTTAAATGGAAACACCCTTATATTATTGTAGCTCTTTTGTTAAAACTTCAAAAGTGTTCACCTAAGCTAACAGTGACGCCCAGCGTAGCCCGGTTGATAAATACGCTTAAATATATTTTAATTCTTGCAGATTTTGTATATATTATTATAGTCAATTTTCTGTCGATTTATATATAATATAAAGTTGTGATTTCCAAAATAATATATATATATGGCTCGGTGTATTAGCTTGAACCGAAACCTAAACCAAAACATATGATATATGTATACACTTGAGTTCAGCTATAAGTGAAACTGAAACCAAAACTCATGAAGAATTGTTAGTAAAATTATTTATTACAAGAAATATGTCATAACAATTAAATGACAGTCACTCGGAAGAAAAAAATGTAAGAGTGGCACACAAAATGGCACACACTATCGTGTTAATATATAGATTTTTTTTATCTCCAAATATTTATGTTTGATAGTTTTGTAGATGACAGGTTTTGCTTTTAATTTTGTAGAACATTATTGAGTTTTGCAAAGGAGAAAGCATGAAAACAATAAAAACAATAACATTAATATTTGGTGCATTTTAGGTCGCGAAGCCATTATCATTAGACAGTCTAGTCTGGTTAGCACCGCATCAAATTTGGTACGAATTAGTTATAACTAATTAATCTGGCAAAATATGAAAAAGTTGCCAACAAATAAAAAAAAAACAGTGAAAATTTTAAGTATCGGAAAAAAAGCAATTAAATATATGAAATGAAAAGCATACCTGTCCAATGACAAGTAAAAATAATTCCCCCAAAATACGTTTTTAATTATTTTTATGTCAGTTTTTTTTTATTATTTTATTTATTGCGGACTATCACCCTTACCTTTTTAGCTGTTGTTTCACAAAGTTTCGGCCAACTATTCCTCTGGCCTTCATCAGGTGGTAACCGCGACGGTATAGGAACTCCGAATCTGCTAACTGCATCCACAGCAATTACTGCCTTCCGTAGTTGTTGTCTCGCCACGTTTTGGTCAAGTAAGCCTCTGGCTGGCTTTAGGTAGGATTTAAACCGCAACAATGAATTCCAATTAAAAAAATATATATATATATATATATATATATATATATATATATATATATATATATTAGCAAAAGTACCCGTCGTTGACTGGGTTCAAAAACAGCCTGCAGAAAATGGACTCTGATGTATGAAAGTATGATAGGTTATGAAAAGGAAGGGTTGTAAATTTGGGTTGAAACCGAAGCAGAAATGATGAAAGTAAAAATAAAATAGATAAACCCCATAATTTAATTATACCATACCTGTTCATACTGAAACACTTATCACAATATTCTGTGGATCTATATAAAAAAAACCTTGTTAAACTTTGAGACATATTTCCATTCTATGGAGGTCAGGTGCGAACGAACACCCCATAATTATATTATACCATATTTCTTCAAACTGAAACATAATTATCCAAGTATACTTATGCAGGTAGATATGAAACGTCTTTATTAAAGTTTGTGCCTATTCCATTCTATGGAGGCCAGGCGCAAACGCAGACCCCACAATTTTATTATACCATTCGTATTTAAGTTAAAACATACTTATCAAAATATTATGTGCATCTATATCAAAAACACTTGTAAACGTTTTTTTTTAATTTTTTATTTCTATATATTGTGAACCAGGCGCGAACGCAGACCCTACAATTTTAATAAATCACCGTTCTGCCAGATCAAACATACCACTTCCTATGTCTCGATGCATCTTCTATCATTATATGTAATCAGTTTTTTTTAAAATAGTCAACCATATAGGAGCCTATTCGTGACCAGACACACAGCCATTCATCTTATATATATATATATATATATATATATATATATATATATATATATATATATATACAATGTATGTCGCATGATAAAAATAAAAAATCTAAGGAATAAACCTTAGTCTAGGTTCTTTATTCCAATTTTGGTAAAAGTTTATTGTATTGTTTTATTAAATAAAAATGCTTAATTTCGCACTAAAGACGTTTACGAAAACGTTTCAATTCAGTAAATCTTGCTTACTTAATATATAATGGCCATACATATTCAAATAGGAGATTATGCCAATATTACTTTGCATAAAATTCTTTTACATATTCCTAAGAAACTGAAATTTAAATAATATTTATTAATTGATGTCTTGTTTTTTGTTAAAATTTCATAAAAATCTGATATCGGTCTTAACTATTTAAACCTTCGGTTCATCTTGTTTTCATAAAACCAAATTAAACAAATTCTCCTATTTGGACTAGGTTCGTCTCGCACGTATGTTCCGATATGTATAATTCTCGAATACTTAGTTTAGAAAAAGAATTTGGACATAGAAATATTTTTTTAAGTACATACTTAGTTTTATATAGATGAAGACAAAACAAAGTGCAAGACAAATAATTTAAGAAAGGAAAGGACAATAATGAAAATGAAATGAGATACAAAGGACAGGAGTACAAATTCTGACATGCAATTCCTTATGCAATACCAACATCGCGGAAGACGGCGGTCGGTTCTTATGTCTACATCAATTACTCGGCATATAATTATTTCTTGAATAGTTGATTTTTTTTTTAATATTTATGATTTGGCATTTATCACAACCAATATCTATTCAAGAGGAAAATATAATGGAATAGATGGATAAACACTTTAATGGTGAACAATATTATGAGATGGTTGAAATGATGAACAGAATAGAAAAATTTGACTCACGACACCAATTCTAAGATCGCATTCTATTTTAAGACGACAATGTGGTAGTCTGCATGGAATACATTCTACAGAAATATGTCCCATTATTCAGGTTCTCCCACGTTTAGTTTCGCAATACCTAAACTGTCAAACATATCGTTTTGCGATGCCTAAACTGCCAAACATCGTCTTAGCTTACTCACCTGTTCTTTTAAATGAAATTTGAAGGAAGCAAAAAAGTTATGAAGCAAAAAGCTATGAAGCGAAGAAAACACAAAAATAACAGAAGGTAATATGGCTACACTTGGCGGAAAAACGAATGGATGAATGAAGATGGAAAAGGGTTAAATAAAGTAAAAAAAAATAAAATAAAACAGGAATAACCTTCATGAAAGAAATGTAAAGCAAAATAATAAAGAACGAATGTAAACGATCATTAAGTGAAAAATAGAAACATCTGAAAAGTTATGAAAGGAAAAATTAAGGAACGAAAGATTGCTGAAAATGAGGAATGAAAAATGAATTAGTAAATTGAAAAATAATGAAAGACAAAAGTAAAATAAATAAACTTTTAAATAAAGTAAAATGATAAAAAATGACTTGGAACATTAAATAATATATATAAACTGATTCTGAAAGCAATAATATGAAAAAAAAAAGAATGAACTAAATATTAAAATGAAATTAATATAAAAATAGAAATAAAACTAAAAAAAAACAGAAGAAATGAATGCAGGAATACGGATGTGAACCCGAAATAAAAACTAAACCAAACGTGACGAGCAATAAAACTAAAAACAAATACTTAAAACGAAAGAAGGAAAAAAAAACGGAATAAAATGTAGTCATGATTAATCTTTAGACGAGATTCTTCAGCTTTCAAATCGCATGAAAGGGATTCCTAAAAAAACAGCGCGTTTATTTTTTTCTCCATACAAAAGCCATTCTTAATCCAATAAACGAATCAAATCCCCCTCTATTCGGACCTCAGCTTTCCCGCGCACGTTGTCTCTTCCAGGGCTCCTCACATCCAACTAAGAGCCCTCTTCTCATTTATTAACTCTCTTCTATGCATCAGAGCGTTTACCTGCTTCTCACACGTTTCCCTTCATACATGTTTTTCTTTTTTTCTTTCTCCCCTTATCTTCCACTCTCTCTTCTCACTTTGATTGGACAAATGGTTCCCAAAGTGGTCACTGCGACACACTAATACAATGTCTGATTAGAAGTACTACGAAAATGTACGATTTCTAAACTAGCTGAAACCTCGTGCTTAATATGATGTAATACTTTGAAAGCGTAGCCATTAATTTACAAAATGTACGCGATGGCAGCTTAGTATGACGTCGGAATAAGTACATACGAAGTGATTGAATTCGAATCAGAAAGTGGTCTGACTTTATGGGGCTATAAAACCGACTCAACCAGATCCATCTGCGAATGTGTTATATTGTGTGGATATATATACAAATGTGTGTATAATAAGAGCGTTCCTTTACGATGTGTCTCTAATACATGTTCAAAGTGTACACATTGAACGCAGTTTGTTGTTTGTGATGTGATCTGATCGTCTCTCATACGTTGATTGGATATAACATTATGACAGGACATATAACACACAATACAAGGGACGAGACACAATTCACTGGGGATTTAACATCGGACACTAGGGAAAATATACCTTGTCCATCTTGGTTTTCTTTTAAAGAATTTTCAAGAGAACTTATCCCAAAGAAACAAGGTTTCGAGTGTATTTTCAGCAACTTTATTACATATGTTTCCCTATTGGAAAGGTGTACGTTGTCTTTTAATCTACACCTTATCTACATTGACCCGACATCATCTTCGTTGTTCCAAACTATCATCGACTGGTCGCAAGCTCCTCTCCTCTAGACCGTCTCTTACAAACACTGATTCTCGGCTAACTAAAACCTACATGTACGAAAACATTTTCCTGTTCATGACGTAAGCACATATGCCTATCGCGTTATGTCTATCACGTACTCTTGTTTACCTATCAATTTATCAATACTAAAATTCTTGACTTGATTCTACGTTCCAGTATATCGATTAAAAGTTTTAGCTTATTCCAACGTTTTCTATATAACAAACATACGTTCAAGTTACTAAGTGTTGCCCCGGAACCAACAGCGTAACAAATGTTGAGACATATGACCATAGGATGCAACGCTGTTTTTTTTCTGCCATCTACTGCATAACTAGTGCAGCTTGAAAGATCTTGCCGGTTATAAAAGTCATGTAAATGCGTGCAGAAAAATAGGAAAATCTTATATGACAGCATGCTTCAAAGTCATGCAAAAAGTGCATTTATATCACAATTAAACTGAACATACATACATGCACAATATCTGCACACAATGTGCCATAAAAATCCAATTTAGCAACATTCTTGAAAAATATTTCGCAACTAATCACGGAATTAATCTAGTCTTTCAATTATCAGAAGCGGCGTACCATTATCAAAGCTTATTTGGTTTATCCACCTTTTCTGATGGGTTTTCTTTTGATATTTCGTCAATTAAATCCTCTTGATGTGATTTTTCAACATAGCCAACTTTCATTACAAAGCCAGGGAACATAACCAAGCTGGAGTATTCTTTTTACTAACAACGTCATTGATGGATGTGTTGGTATTAAGCTTCTTACTGATATCCGGATGTATTTGTTGGTCTCATAGCAACTAGAGTAATAGTTTTTAGACATTTTATTTTCTAATTGTGTTTCTTTTCTCATGTTCTTGTAGGATAAACCATGATTTACTTGTACATTCATACACTGATTAGAACTATCATTAAATTGTAAAGTTTCCGACTTCAGAATTATCTTTCTTGCTCTATTTTAGTCGTTCGAATGCAGAAGTTATTCTTACACTTTTGTTAATGTCTCCTAAGGATGCTGGGACAATTGAGCTAAGATATCGCAAAACCTCTGTATATTCGATAACCGTTTCAGGAATTCACGCGATATCATTTGGTGGAAGGAGGTATAGAAGGGAGACTACGTTCTGATCAAGTGTAATTACCCGATTATGTTCGGCTGTTTAATAAGAGACCACGTAATTTTTTTTTTAAATCTATAATATATAATAGTACTTCCTACGGCATAATGACTCTAAAGAAACGATAAAATCCACGTATATTTATTAATTTCTTTCCGAGCCTAGTTGGAACGTCTTTGAGAATTCTTGTGAAATTTACTAAAATTCTATTTGTTCGATGATGTATGAGATTTGCGTTTTGCAATAGTAAGCCTATAATCTATTACTAAAACGTGATATGTAAGTCTCCGAATGAACTGCTTTGCTCCTTTCGATAATGTGTAATTTTTATGTTGAATATATAACCTTGTGATTGTGAAAGTGGGTCATGTACACAATATCCCATTTATGAGTGTCAATGTTTCTCTTAATAAAAATAACATTTCTCTTACAATTACTTTATTCAAGCTCGTAATTACTCAGTACACAAAGTTTTAACTCAATAGTAAAGAATTAAGATACCCTGAGACTTTAGTGATTAACAAGGCTCATAACGATTAGTCGCGTGTTCTCGTGTAATGAATGAATGTGTGAATGTAGGATTGACATGAAATACTTAAAGATAAACTAAAATAACTGAAAAATGGGCTGAAATGAATTAAGTAAATAAAAAGTAAATGACTTAGAATAGAATTTAATGAACTTAAGAACGAATTGAATGAGCTTAAGAATGACTTGAATGCTTAAAAAATAACTGGAATTCCTAAAAAACAACTTGAATAATCTGGAGAATGACTTGAATGGCTTTGAGACTGACTGGTTGTAAAGTGGGTGATTATTTTACATTGAATTAATACAGAAAAGTGATCTCCCACTTTATATCACAATAAGTACAGCATTTAGTAAGAGCAGATACTACACATTCATCTTGACCAAAAGGCCAATGAAAACTTAAAAAACTAAGAACAGCATCTATTAACAACAGACCTTTGATCTTAACCAAAAAGGCCAAGCACAAAAGTGTTACGGACAGACCGACCGACGGAGTTTACTTATAGAGTCGCTTGCACACGATTAAAAAGTAAATGTTACTAGAAACAATTTCGCAAACACTGTCATTAAAACACGTTTTGCCTGTGTTGTGTTTCTGTTTGGACTTTTGTTATTAAATTGTAGTTAATTAGTCGAACACAACTCGTTATTTCACCCATTGATGTGCGCCTGCTTCAATGGTCTAAAATGTATTTATCTTATTCAGAAACTTAAACTTGCATTCTAAATAGAACTCTGAAACTAAAACAACCTTTTTCTTTTCATTGGATAATAAATTTTCGAAAAAAATCAAAATTCCAGACTAATGCACCCATGCACTACCGGAATTTTTTCATTCCATTTGTAACGAGCAACTTGCCCTGAAAAGAACATAATACAAACATGTATTTTGAAAATAAAGACCTGCTTATATTACACTATGGCAAATTTGGGAATACGCGAACCAGTTAACGATCAGTGGAGTTGTTGATTGCGCCGTTATAGTAACATCCTTTACCCTCTCCAACAACTAAACCAAACTACAAGGTATTTACGAGAACGTTAAGGGAGTTGGATGACGATATGCTCGCCTGTATACTTCAGTGAAGTCTTAAAGTCACCACTTTAATACACGACTAATTAGAATGTTAATCTTTACACAGAAAGCCAATCATAAAGTGTCCGTTTAGAAAACGATTTCCCTATTCATCGCTCGCGTCACGTTTCTCGGAAAGGCGGTAATTAATCCCTTCGTGATAGGCATGTTTGTGCATGTGTTAATTAGGGAAGCGAGTGCTAAATGCGCCTGATCAGAGATGAGCCCATTTTCGGCGCTCATTAGCAAATAGTGTCGTCATAACGATGAACCAAGGACAACACTTAAGTTAAAAAGTGCATAAAGGACCATGAGAAAGCGGCTATCGAATTGCGCATTGATACTAAGCCTGTTATTTTTTTGTCAACACTTTTGGTGTCCGAAAACAGGGATTTATTCGATCTTGCTTCACGGTGTTCTTTCTTCCGATAAAACTACTCAAATGGCCGTTGTGAACGGTTAGAGAAAAAGATTGGCTTTCAAATGGAGTGGGTAAATTGAATTTTAATAAGTGCAGATTTTTTTCTAATGTAAAATTATTAGGATTTCCACGGAATGGAATTCGAAAATTGAAACTATAATTTTAGTTAATTTATCAGAGAGTAATTCCTGATTTATGCATCGATATCGCAGTTTTAAAAATGTATGTATAAGGAAAAAATCAAAATGCGCTTAAGTGCATACATATATATTCAAGTTTATCTATATATTTATCTATCACTTGATACATGCATATATATATATATATATATATATATATATATATATATATATATATATAGCCAAAATCTCTTGCCTTGATGTAGGAGAGACTAAAACTTGCTTCTGTGGTTAGAAATGATTTGATACAACAATAAACGCAGACTTGATTCCAAATATTTCTCGTGTGTTATATCTCCCTTCATTTGGAAATAGGGTAAGATTATGAATTTCTATAGTATCAAAAAAATCTTATAGACTGTATGAAAACCAAAGAGGGGAGCTTAACATATGAGAAATACGTGGAATCAAGTCTCCCCTTGCTGTTATTTCATATCACTTGAAACCATGGCAAGTTTTAGTCTCCCCTCCATCAATACCAGGGCTTTGGGGGAAATATAAGATATTTTGTAACTCATATGCAAAACTAAGAAAGCAAATGACTGATTCACACATTTTTAAGGCTGTAAAAAATGTGCTACAAATAGACTCTGGATTATCCCCTTTATGTGCGCACTTAATCGCAAATGTCACATAGCACACTACACAATTTAGGTTATTAACTTTCCAACGATCCTTTATTTGTTAAAATCAATAGTCGCAGAGATTTTGAACTTATAAAATTGTCAAAAAAGGTGGCGTATATATATATATATATATATATATATATATATATATATATATACTCGTAGGCAAACGGAATATTAAATACTCATGTCTTTGGTTCCATGGGACGAAACTACATGAACATTTGCGGGGTGTTCGAAGATAAAAATTTTATGACAACTGGTAAGAAAAAAACACCTATATTTTCAATGCAATAAATATACTCAAATTTGCCTATTTTTGTATATATAGTTTATTAACAAGCTAGCTTTAGTTTTGCTACTATGCGATAAATTTTACGTAGGATTTTGTTTCGCTTAGTTGTCTCCCCTTTGGCTTGGCAGGCCACTAATATATATATATATATATATATATATATATATAATGTGTGTGTGTGTGGAAATATTCTTTAATCACTTATATTCCCCTTTTTATACATACCAATCCTTATTTAATATCATCAGTATCATTACAGAGTATATATATATATATATATATGTATATATATATATATATATATATAAATGAGAGACTGTTTATTAACAAACAAATGGAGCCCTGCAAAGTGGTAACGAATGTTCATATAAAATCATTTACCACTACCTTTCCCGTGACTAATTGGTGACAGTTATCAACTAGATGGTGGGAGGCTCAGCCCATAGCTTGGGATAAGTGATGGCTGAGGCAAACTGATGTGTATGATGTAGCGAAACAGTCTACATATAATGTATGTATGTGTGTGTGTGTATATGTATACTCCCTTTAATTTGTTTTTTTTTTGTGTAGTGATATTCATATTAAAAGCACCTTTTTCTATTTATTTATAAAGAAAATACAACTTTCTTATATAGGGTCGTAAAATTGCCTTCACTAGCAAACGATCTAGCTAATTTGCATATTCTTTTAAACGTTTATTTTAATTAATTCCCTATTAGTTTTTTGCTTTTCTTGAACATCTTTAGTTAACTATTACGTGTAAGTATATTAATGCAGATATTCTACATGATTTATACTTGCGAATAATTTGCGTAAAAAGTTTATAGTAAACACAAAACATTTCCCATATATATTCTTGTGTAAAAAATTTGGTCTACAAAACTCCTATAGTTTTTGATCGAAAGATATGGGACCTCATATATAAGGTATTTGAACCCATGCGAAACTTTATATTTTGGGTTTTAGCCCGGTAATATCGGTACATAAGTGAAATTTGAAATTTTTAAAAAAATGCCAGGTGACGGTCGAACGCTGGCATTGCAAATATACATGCATAACGTAGTAGCTATTGGGTCACACCCACACAGACAAATATATATGATGATTGCAACGTCTTGTCAGACTAGTACCACTCCTTCAGACACTTAAAGTCCATGAACCCAAAAATGACTTCCATCGCCACAGGGCCATTTTAATAGACAAATGCCTTAGGGAGTATCTATACACAGATAATGCTACAGAGTATTAGCTTTGTACGACAGCTAAGTCTCTCTCTCTCGGTTCAAAATGTTGAGATCTAGCAACAAGAGCAAGATAGCCAGTAACAAGTTAAAATGCAGACCAGCTTAATGCGGGTACAACACACACACAAACATATATATATATATATATATATATATATTATACACATACACATGGTGCGTGTTTTCATGCGAATATTTACTGTCATCGTTTTTAAATGTATTATATAGTTCGAAAAGACAAATGACTGATTTATCAACTCTTTTTCGAATAGTTGAATGTTTCCTAACTAATTTGATATACTTAATCGATGTGTATAATTTAATTTCAGATAATTTATTTCCGTATTTAATTTTGAGGCTGGTAAGCATTTAATAATGGATATGAAAAGGAGTAAGCAATGAGTTTTTTGCATAAAGTCGAACGCAGGCATCATGCTTCCCAACCAGCTGTCAATATAATCGGTGCCTTTCAAGTGATCAGAGGGAACCTAGGTGTTTTAAAACTTCGAACATCGTAATCGGTTTTGACGATAAAGGTTACAGCTTACTATGCATTCTTGGCAAGAGACGTTACTCACGAAAATATATAATGTACGTTTATCTTATTCGATTCGAAGATTATCGAGGCTCAAAGCCTCCTCAGGGATACAAGCGAATGAGATTTCCAATAAACTGTAGAAAATTATTATGAGATAAGAAACCATGATTGAGAAGACTTCGGTTTTTATTAAAATTTCGGTTCACAAAATATTTTTTAGCATTAGATTTGAGGTCAATTATATAATCAGGGACGCACTCCCATGGCATCCTGTTCAACAGCTCGGAAATTCTTGAAAACAAACTGTTCATGAAAGTCGTGTTTGGTTTTAGGTACACAGAAGCAGAAAAGAATGTTCTGTTATACTATTAAGTAGTCTAGTACTTGCTGTGAAGATGAGGAGATTGATTAAATATAAACGCCAGGAACTTACTATAAAATAACGGTATAACAGAAAGAGTAGCAAAGTCTCTTCTATGATAGACAGTTTATGGAGGAAAGAGAGATAATTTCCCTACTAGGTTGCGTTGTCGATTTTTGCAGCCTGTCAATGGAAAAAACAACGAAGGCTCTAAGCAGCACCCCCCGCAAATGTAACAACCGTGCCCTTTTAACACATAACTGACTTTTATATGCGTAGAGGATTGTGACAGCCGTCTGGTATCTTCTAAAGCGAAAGTTGTCAGCATTGAAATGGTGTCCGACTGTAAGTGAATTAGTCACATGTAAATGCTCGATAAATTCGCTGAGACAAATATTAATCAGCAGTCTCATTTTTCTTTCTTATATCTATATAATATAGAGTAGAACCCCGGGATACGGTTGACTTACGATACGGGTTTTCATGTTACTATTTGGAATACGAATTTTTTTCCCGACCCTGGTTACGGTATTTTCCTTTCCTTACGATGTTATTTATAATGTTATTTGATTATATACACCTATTATATACTGTACTGTATTTTGTTAATAATTTTTAATATGTACTATATAAAATTTAGCTTAGGTCCCTCCAAACGCCAATTTAACCTGACGATCTCAACCCCGGAACGGATTTACACCGTCATTTTCCTCGAGCGCTATAGATTATTGAACGTCATCAGGAGCAATTTTGCAGTTGAAGAGGCTTTTTTCCCGTCGCCCTTTTATATGTAATTATTATTATTTTCATTTATTTGTTAAATTCTATTTAATTATTTTAATTTAAATCGTCTGTTAGGGACACATCTTATTAGCTGCAACGAGAAAAAAATCCTCGGCAGAGTGGGAAAATCTAAAAACACTGAGTCAATTATAATAACCATTAAGCCATCTTTACACAATCTTTAGAAAGTGTTTTCAAACTTATTTATTCTTAACATAAGTAATGTCCTGTGAATGATTCACGCATGTGCATTCGTGAAACAATTTACAAACAGATACAAATCCGATGTCCACCACGCACCTATTTTTCAACTTTAACTTCGTGGTAGACCTTCCCTTCGAATAAAAAAAAAGTTTTCGAAATGTCTGAATACCCTATATACCAATTTTCAAGTCTATAAATCAATGTAGTTGAGTATATAGGTTGAATATGTCCTCACACACATTCTCACTTATATATATATATATATATATATATATATATATATATATATTAGTCAGGCAATGAGTTGGGTTGTCGGCTAAAATGCAGGAGTGACTTATGATATATGCAAATATTAATAAATAACGTGTTTTTTATTGTTACGATTTTTTTTCAATTGTCGATTTAATATTTCGCTCAAAGTGATGTATGTAAATTCTATGTGTTCTTTTTTTTTCGCCTGTACTTTCAAATTGATTCAGCGAATTTTCTGTGGATGTTAATATTGGTGCTTTTACATCAATCTCTTTCTTGAGTTTTATTAACGGTTAGTTATTGAAAATGTAATGCCTTTAATATCGAGATGTTTTACACGAGCGCGATTACGTGCTAAGCACGGTAAAAATTACAAAGTATGTTGGCTTGACATCCAGAAATCGGGTGATGCTAATTATACAGCTACTCATTTAGGGGTGCTTTTATATTTTATAACGGTCTGCCTTTCTCAATAGGGACACATCATAGTTAATATTACTAACATAATCTAGCATGATACAAACATCAACAGATTAAACATTCTTGACTTCATTTACAATATATATATATATATATATATATATATATATATATATATATATATATATATATATATATAGCGTCCCACAGTATAAATTTAGAAATGTATCATATATTTTAGTTAGGTACTAACATTAGTAAATTCTTAGCGGGCGCGCAATAATTTTCACGCACTTAGCGCGTGATTACGTTCGCATGATTCATATCATTATTACAGACGCTCATATTTAAGTCGTCAATTATTAACCATTAAAAACCACAAAGTTAAAAACAATGTTACAAAGTGATTGGCTGATGTTTTGATGAAAAAACTTGAAAATAACCGTATAATTAAAAAAAAAGTTAATAAATGGACGACGAAACCTACCGAATTTAGATGAATCAGTTTAAGCGATATGCTTTATTGAGTATTGGTAAAACCAGAAAAAGAAATAAAAGTAATAAGTTTTATTAAGCAAAAAATAACCCGATTATATTTAAAGTTTACCGAATGAAAATACTATTCTGCCTAAATGCACACAATGTATATATGCCTCTCACTATTCCTGTATACATAAATACATACAACACACACATACATACACAAACATATATATATATATATATATATATATATATATATATATATATATATAAATTCAATTTAGGTAAACGAAATCATAAGTCGCTACAAAAAATCTATTGTTTCAGTCTTAAAAAAAACATCGGCGTCGGGCGATTATATACCTTTGTTCTTAATCGTCTTACTTTTAATTAAAAGAACTGACCTCGATTAAGAACAAAGGACTATTGTCGTCTGACGATGTCTTTTAAGACTGAAGGAATAGATTTATTGTAGTGACTTACGGTAATGTTGTTTACTTAAATTGAATAAGATGTATTGCTCTTTTAATGAAGCATCATAAACAACCTCGTTTAAATTCAATTTTTGTTTACTTTGGATATTTTTTATCTGGAATCTGTGTGCATATTTTTCCTTCATTACAAACATTTCATCTAACCATTTGTTAATTAGATTTATTAAACGTAAGACATATTCCCGCCACTGTTTGGCATCTAAGTATTTGTACAACTCTGCTTCATGCACTTGTCCGCCATATTGACCCTCTTTTAAAAACAAAAGTAAAAAGAAATGCAAAAACGTTACAACTACGAAGTGAACAGGATCGAAGTGATTTGCTCCGATATACCGAGCCGAAATCGATTTATTTCAGTGTATTTGTTTTTTTTTGTTTTTTTTAATACCAAATATGCTTTCTTTGATCTTGATGCATCTAACTGAAAAAAATAATTATAATCACTGTGCCATTCCCCCATCATCTTAACAGTAAACCCGTCGTTGAAATAGGGTTTTCATGATTATCTCAATTCTATATGACTGTTTCATCTTGAATTCATGTCGTTTTTTTATTTATTCATTCTCTTTTTAAAAGATATGTCTATTAATGAAAATTCTAATCCGAAGATTACCTTAATCGTTTCTGAAATATATAAATGTTTGCTCTTTTTTCCGATAAAAACAGGCATAAATGTTAGGTCGTTAACATAATTGAAGAACGAGTGCTTTATCAAAAATTGATAGGTGTATATTGTTGAATTTCAGCTTATTATTGCATAAATACTTATCCCCATCAATGCCATACTGCGTATCGAACATATATCATAATACTTTGTTTATTTTCATTAGAACTACGGTCCATACAAAGCCTCAGTTAGAATGGCCTAATGCTTTGCGATAAAAATTGAAACTGAATATAGATTATATATGAAAAAAAAACTAACCCCCCAAACAGAACAGTTAATCATCAATTTTATTCGCTCCTCATAAATAACGCCAAAATATATCGCTGCTAAACTTTATACTTAGTGTTATTATTCCAGTTCTAATCAAAATCCATACCATGGGAAGTGTGGTGGGCCCATAACCTCTAGAAGTGTAAGCCATGTTTAGTTCCACAACAGTTTCCGATGGTTCATTGTTCTACACAAGTCCTGGGAGGTGACTGGTTTGCAGTCGACAGTTTTCTAGTTGGAATCCACAGAGCAAAAGATTGTTTCCGAGTTGTGATGGATAAAACATATGCGAATTCTGGTTTCTGATTGGTTGGTAGCAGAACATGAATTAATTCGATTCGTCAGTTCCTAGCAGCATCGTTTATAAAAAGCATCTCCTGACTATGCGGGATCATACCCCATTATACTCACCAAAATATTTTAACACTTTGATTATAATAAATGTCTTAATTTAAGGGCTAAACTTAAGGAGTTTTTAAAGGAGAATTACGCGAAACTGTTATTCAACTAGTACTTAATGACTATGGATCGAATTCCGTGAAAATATTTGCATTTTGACATGAGAATGCGTTCATATAGGGATCATTTAAATAGTTCAACTCCAAAGAAACTGAAACTTTAGGAATATTGAAAGATATCCAGAACTCATAAAAACCTTTCAGAAAAATCGGAGGTAGCTTAATTAAAAGAAGAATTGCACTTTTTCTCCCTTGGCGTGCAACTAAATATAGCCAACATTTGGATCCCTTATATATAGCAACTATTTTCCAAAAATCATAATGCTGAATTAGTTTAGGCGTTAATCGTGTGCATACACATATATAGACATATATATATATATGTATATATATATATATATATATATATATATATAACTAATTTAAATTTCTGATGGTGCAATTTGAATACTTTTCCCAATGAAAATAGATTAGCGACCCTAAAAGTACCTAAAATAGGATTAGGGGACGCAGGTGATATTTAATATTCACTTAGTCTCTGAATACGTTTAAATGCAGACATACATTTCTTTTTTTTTTTAATTTCATACTTTAGTGTTTCTCTTTTGTATTATTTCCAATATTTCAATAATCTCACTATGAGAGTTTATCTATATTTTACACGTGTGCAATTTCTTCCGGTTCAGTTTTTTTCCCGAAATTATTTTTAATTTATAAGATTTACTTTTACTGGTAGTTTAATTTCAATAAATAGTGATCATTGTATGCTTAGTACTAACATTAAAAGAATTTTTTTTAAACCACTCTCCAAAACATCTTACGGAATTGTTTTTGAAATCTGAAAGCATAATCAAGTTTCCAAACTAATTCCGATAAGCCTAAAAGTCTGATTCTTGATTCCTATTAATCGTTCCAACACAACTTGAAATAGATTATATATATATATATATATATATATATATATATATATATATATATATATATATATATATATATATGTATATAATGATGTAAGTTCTACTTTTCAAGCTTTCGCAATAGCATTGGGATTGTTTATTGATTTGAAATGCGGTGAGGTCTGACGGCTTAACCTTTGCAAACTAGTAAGTGCGTCGTAATATTAAACAGACGCCATTGATCGTTGGGGATTTTTTACCCGCTGGGTTCGATTATGATGGATTTTCCAGTTTCTCGTCAGTCCAGATTGACAAGAGCACGTCTCCCCATGCCGGTAAAATCTTCAAACTGATAAACATCGTTCTTCCATCTGGATGTAACGGTTTTGTGCAAGCCCCCTAGGGATAAATATACTTGATTGAATTTTCCGAGTAACCAGATTTGGAGATATTTTCGATGACCCTTTTCTGGAATTCCATTATGGATTGTAAATATTTGCGTTTGGAGCGTTTGAGTAACATGCGCTTTTGTATTAGAAGTTGCCACGAAACGACAGAGAAAAAGACAGATAAGATGGGCAGACACATCACAAAAAGAAACCGGTCACCCAGACCAAGCCGGTGATCATGTACAGTGGGGGAGAAAATTTCATCATTACAGACCACGCCATTGCTCGGGATTAGCGCGTAAGAAAACGAAGAGTGTTTGAATAAAGATTCTTACATTATTTACCAAAATACGTTTTTGCATGTGTCTGATATCTTTGACCGTGGATAATGCAATGTCTACCGGTCGTATCAGGTATCTTGTCTTGCATTCAAATTTAACGAAGCGCGGTAACCGCTTTTGTTTGCCTTTTGACATTTGAAGTTCTTTTCGCGTTCAAAATATTTAGATTAAGACGACTGCTTAGGAAAAAATGGTATCTGAAAGGGATATAAATCTTAGTTTTAGACGTAGAAATTTTAGTCCTAACTATTAAAAACGCGAATATATAGTTTGTCCGCACGTATTATTTTTGAGTAAGGACTTCAATAATGTATTAGATAAGCTAAAAAATTGTCCTCATCAAAATAATTGATATTTTGCAGATACGTTCAGCCTGTGGCAATAAAAAAGTAAAAATATGAAACTAATGTTTTATTTTTCAAAAGTAACTGCTTTATATCGATAAAATTGCTTATATGAAAATCTCATCTTTAGTGGATTGTAGCGCTCAACTAAGATAGTTCTGATCTATAATGTCCTTTAAAAACTCAAGTTAAATAGGTTAACATAATTCGCTTGAAGTATTGTTTAACTTGTATATAAAAGAATTTTAGATTCATAGAATGTTGAGTAATGTAAAGATGTATAGGATAAACTCAAACTGAATCACCTTAGCATATAATAGTGCAACCAGCTATGCAGTTTCAGTTTTATTTATATAATTCATGTGGTTATATATATATATATATATATATATATATATATATATATATATATATATATATATATATATATATTCTTACACAATGTTTTATGTATGGTATTCTTATTTGCGTTAGGTGATCAGACTCTGTGTGAGGGGTGCGATATTTCCTTCGTCAGGCGTTTTTCCGACTTTCAGACGTGCACGGTGAGTTTTACTGTAGATGAAATGGATGTGCAGAAATTTGAAATTAATTTATGTTCATGTTTTAATGATCAATTTAAAATAAACATAGCCTGGAAAATGTTGTAAACAACTGTATAACATTTATACCTGGCTTTTATTTGCAATTCAATTTTTAAAATGCTATAAATCATATGAGGAGTTAACCACTTTTTTTGGAAATGTTATTTCGTAAGGCTTAATTTAAACATTTTAGAAAACGGATAAATGATGTATGATTTTTTATTAATTGAAAAGTCATTTTTGTATTAACTTTTCTGCGACTTTCGGTGGTATCCACCCCAATCATAGAATAATATTTGGTATTTCTATCTCTCGATTGTTTGTTATGATATGGTAACTTCGACATGCTAGAGACATTAATTCTGTCTTTGTTACAATCGTCCACAAGATCCGACGTACATTTTTTTTCTGGTATAAGCCACCACTACTGGATTTAATATCACTAGCAAAATCAGAAGACCTTACAAATTCTTCTACCATTAGGGTGAATGCCATCGGAAATCTCAGAAAGAAATGATTTTTAATTTAAAAATAAAATATGCGTGCGTATTTCCGCCTCCCCCGCCCCAAATATACGTCATAATCACCGAAGTTAAGTAACAATTAGCTTGCCAATACCTGATGATTACAGATTTTATAATATTATGCGTCGTATCTATTGCGCCGGACATAGACATTTCATGGTAAGAATTTCGAGGTTAGAAAAAAACTAAGATATGCACCCTAATCCTTCCTTAAGATATGCATATGGAAGAAAAAATTTAATAGTAAATTTCCGGCTTGTCTGTGATAATCATTTGTACTGATTCAGATTGGTCTTGGTCTCTCTCTCTCTCTCTCTCTCTCTATATATATATGTATATATATATATATATATATATATATATATATATATATATATATATATATATATATATATATATATATATATACTAGCAAAAGTACCCGTCGTTGACTGGGTTCAAAACACCCTACAGAAAATGGACTCTGATTTATGAAAGTATGATAGGTAATGAAAAGGAAGGGTTGTAAAGAGTAGCTTCGAATTTGGGGGGAATCAAAACCAAAGCAAAATATGATGAAAGTAAAAATAAAATAGATAAACCCCATAATTTATTATAACATGCCTATTCACACTGAAATAATCATCACAATGTTCTGTGGATCTATATTAAAAAACCTTGTTAAACTTTGTGACATATTTCCATTCTATGGAAGTCAGGCGCGAACGAACACCCCATAATTTTATTATACCATATTTCTTCAAACTGAAACATAATTATCAAAGTATACATACGCAGATAGATATGAAAAGTCATTATTAAAGTGTGTGCCTTTTTCCATTCTATGGAGGCGAGGCCCGAACCCACACCCCACAATTTTGTTATACAATCCCTATTTAAGTTAAAATATACTTATCAAAGTATTATGTACATATATATCAAAAACACTTATAAACGTGTTTTTATTTTAATTTTTAATTTTTTTTTATTTCCATACTTTGTGGACCAGGCGCGTATGCAAACCCCACAATTGTAATGAATCATCATTATTACATAGCAAACATGCTCATCCCTGTGCCTCGATACATTTTCTATCATATGTTATCTGTTTTCTATAATAATCAACCATATAGGAGCCTATTCGTTACTAGACACATATACAGACGTTCAGCTTAATATTATATATATATATATCAATAATATCTACATACAGCGGTCCTGGATATAACCTTATACTATATCCAGTGGTGAGGCCCAGCTTGCGGGCTTTGGTGAGTGTGGGGCCACCCTTTAATTGTCATTGATCCAATGTCCACACTGACCCTGAGTGGGTAGAAGACCAGTATCCGCATTAAGCTGGCCTGCAGTTTAATTTCTTGCTGGCTATCTTGCTCTTGCTTGTTGCTGGATCTCAATATTTTGAACCGAGAGAGAGACTTAGCTGTCGTACAAAGCTAAGACTCAGTAACATCTTTGTATAGATACTCCCTCAGGCATTTGAGCTCATGGACTTTAAGTGTCTGAGGGAGTGGCACTCGTCTGACAAGACGTTGCAATCATCATATGTATGTATATATATATATATATATATATATATATATATGTATATGTATGTATATATGTAGGTATGTATATATATATATATATATATATATATATATATGTATATATATATATGGGAAATTTATTACTGTGAGTCCAGAATGAGTTTACAAATTGTTTCCGCTAGAGGAAAATCCTCAAAGAGAGGAAAAAATCCAACTAGCAT
>NC_136503.1:54547254-54587254 GCF_053919585.1 Euprymna scolopes | reverse complement strand
ACATATATACATATATCCTAACCTGCATTCATCATCATTTGCTTCGATTACTTATATATATATATATATATATATATATATATGTATATATATATTTATATATAGGCTTCCATTACTTATATATTATTCGTCTGTAGGTTTTATTTGAGATCCAATCAGCTGTGACACCTGTATTTTATTAAAGAAGGCAACAAGTTAAAAAATATTTGAATAAAAACAAACAAAATAACTGAACGAATTAATCAATCAAATACGGATAAAACTGTGTCTGCTTCTATTTAGCTTGACATCAAAAGCAAATGAGTAATTCGCACCTATCTTATTGAAGTCTAATTAACTTTTCTTTTGTTTCGAAATATATTTCTCTACTTGTGTGACTTGTCACTTTTTTTCCTACTGCTCATTTTTTTCGTTCCTTTTTTCTCTTCCACATTTGTTTTATTGTTCAGTGTTTTTCTCGTTCAGATTTTTCTTAGTGTGTCTTAATCAGCTGTGTTTCATTTGTTTGCTCCCTTTTTGTATTTTTTCTTGTCTTCTTTACTTGTTCTTCTTTTTTCTTATTTTCCTTCCTGATTTCCTTTTTTTTTTTTTTTGCTTTTTCATATTAGTCTTTTTTATTTCATTCTTTATATTATAATTCTCCTTCCTTACTTTTTTTCTTGCTTTGTTTTGCCTACTACGTATTAGATTTTATTACGTTCTTCTTTTTCATATTATTTCCTTGTTTCTTTGGGTTTTTTTTTTATTTTCTGCTATTTTTCCTGCATGTTTCATTTGCTCACTTTTTCTGTTTTTGTTTTTTATGCTGGTATTCATCTAACAAATTCTAATATCATAGTTTGTTGAAGAGATAAAGGAATCGCTATTATCAACAAATCGTCTGTAACTTTATTTAACATACGATGAATAAAAAGGGTGTGCATATTGGTTTATTCAATTATTCGTCATTTTTTGTCCTTCTTCATACACAATGGTTTTTTTTTTATTATAGAAGAAATGTGTGCCGTTTTGCACACACATATATATATACTCCAGAAACCATTTAAAGATTTTGGGAGTCTGCCCCTATTGCGGTGCGGAAACCTTTGTGCCGGTAGAAAGAAACATCTAACGCATTGTTTCTCTTTAGGGAACTGTGAATCTTTTCTCCCGTTTTTTTTTGTTGTCCCCCCCTCGTTGTGCTATTATTTCAATCGTTTTTTAAACGTTACTAAACTTTATTTTAGTGTCCCCATAATTTTTGGCACATTCAATAGTTCCCCATCAGAACTCTTTACTTTCGACATAGTATTATTATTTTTATGCTATCGATTTTCTCCTGATGAGATGATAGCTGAAAGAGCTCTCGAGAGACTTCCGCCCATTATATTTAAAACTTTTTTTTAAATTCTTTACCTCTAAATATATATATATATATATATATATATATATATATATATATATGTATGTATGTATGTATATATATGTATATTAGTGTTCATGGGAAAATATTCTTATTCAATTATATTTCACATTTTATCTATACCAATCCTTTAATTTCTGAAGCTTGATGTAATACAGAGCATATACAAATGAATGACAAAATGTCCATATTCTAAATTTCAAGATGTTTTCCATCTCAGCGTTATTTCTTTAAGCATGTTAAAATGTTCAATTCTTTACAGCACCTGTTTCGTAGCGCAGAATCATTTATGTAATTATCTTCTTTTTTTAAATTTATTCCGCCTTTTACTCATTAGAAGATGAAAATAAAATAAAGGAATATGGGCATGATTATAAAATTCAGAAGTTACGTTACAATTGTTTTCTTTTAGTTACGCCACCTTTGAAAAATTCTTCGAAAATTTACCGTTAACAATGCACAAGGTACGTTAATTTAAAAAAAGTTTTTCTACCATTACAACGGAGTAAAACCTTTTTAAATAAGCACTGGCTCTCTCAATTCTAATTCAATTTCTAGTGGATATATTCGCAATCAGTCCAAGAAAAATATTGTGCATAAGCAAAATACGGAATTATATTAGATATCAGCTTGGCATAACAGTTTAATTATTGAGTTGGTTTCTATCTGCAAAATTTATTATATCCTGAGGCATTCATGAGATTTTACTAAGTATATTATTAATAAATAAGATCGTATGGATAATCCAGGATATAATATTAACAAAAATATCAAAATAAGCTCAATAGTTAATTAGTAAATACATTTAATATTATATCATCTTCTGAATGAATATCACGCTTGTTGGGATATCTTATCTTCAGCTGTCTCATATATATAGAGAAAATATTATTTTTCTACTCATATACATGTTTAATCTTCACCAATAATCATCAGGGTGGCTATGTACAAGTTTCTACTAGTCGTATGACTTTAA
The DNA here is from genome assembly GCF_053919585.1 of Euprymna scolopes. Classification (NCBI taxonomy): domain Eukaryota; kingdom Metazoa; phylum Mollusca; class Cephalopoda; order Sepiida; family Sepiolidae; genus Euprymna; species Euprymna scolopes. The sequence continues at coordinate 54,584,876 of NC_136503.1, read as the reverse complement.
ATCTAGATTCTAGTCACTTTATTATAATCAATACGCACACCATGATAACCGTTGAAATTTGAGGTAAACTGTATAACCTTAAGGCTTAAATCCTACGGCAACATTTTTCACAGATGATTAGTTCTTCGAAAGAAATCTGTTCATTGTAACTCCGTTTGTAAAATACACACAGACGAAAAATACTTCTTGTTTGCGGTGAAAGTTTTCCATAACAATAAACGCTTTGTTGCATAGCATTAGGCGAAAAGATATAATAACCCTATTAAGCAATTTGGTGTTAGTGATTACATGGTCAACCATTACACCTTTTTAAAGGATTATATCGTCCGATCGTCGAATATACGATGTTAAATCATGTTTTGTTTTGTTTTTTTTTAAATATATCTGATGTCGTTGTTGTGAAGCGCGAACCAAAATGTATTTTCTTGGCCTTTAGCCTAACATAAAAGCGTAGAATATGGACCGGTGTATTATTTCGAAAACGTTGGGAGCGTTTTACTAAACAAACTTTTATTCTTTTTTTTCTCTCATTGAAATGATTGTATGTAATCTATTTATATATTTGTTGTTGAAAAGAAAAAAGAGTACACAAAACTTCACCTCACTGCAGCAGTATCGTCCGTCAGTACTTTATGTAGACCCATCTGCTCCAGTGGCCTATTTTTATATAAGACAGAATTCTCCAAATTTTCATATTTGCGTATGTGCGCAAGAACACACGAGATTCTGCGAGACTGCATTGTTATATAAGGCCGTAGGCTCCATTTTGTACCCTTTTCGGCATCATGACGCTGCGATGGCAAAGCGCAAACCGAGGCCGTTTAAGAGGTAAGTCTGCGTTCCCAAAATTTTCGCCACACTCCTCCATGATATCATCACCACAGAGAGGGCGGGGACACGGTGGTCTTTTTCTTCGGGTGCTTCTTCGGAGAGGGGGAGGGGGCTTCGTCCACGCCTATGCTTTCCTCTTCGGTTTCAGGGTCGGTGAACCTAAGGCTGCTAATCTCAGGGTCGCTGTCCGACGAAGTCGGCGTAATCCAGAATGATGGCTCACTTGTCTCGGAACCAGTCTCGCTCTCATCGCCGACTAGCGGTTGCGTTTGTGATGTCGATCGAAGATCCTTGATGTGACGGGGCACCCTGTCAACCCGCACCGATTGCGGGCTGATCATCTCAGTAACACGCCCGGTTCCGTAGCGTGTGGTGTACTTGCCGCGGGGATTCTTAACCCAGATAACATCCCCCTCTTTGATACTCTCTCTTCGTCTCCGGCTCGGGGAATGGGCTGATCTCCCTGCCTCTCACCCTGACGTGGTACCTGTGCAGTGCTTCGGCTGGCGCGGTAGAAGGTGAAATGTCGTCCTTAGGGGTGACGTTATACCAACAGACTGCCTCAGGCACCGTACACCTCTTCGTAGCTGCGATGGTCTTGACGGTATTGTGGCTTCTCTCAATAAGTCCATTCCCGCTAGGCACATGGGCGCACCGAAATCGCAGACGTATACCCCAGCTGTCTGTGAACTGTTTGAACTGCTCGAAAAAGTTGGGAGCTAAACAAATTTTTATTCTTTGTTTTCCTCTCATTGAAATGATTGGATTTATATATTTGTTGTTGAAAAGAAAAAAAGAGTGCACAAAATTTCAGCTCACTGGAGCAGCATCGTCCGTCGGTACTTTCCGTTGAATCGTGTTCACGTATGTCCCATCTGCTCCAGTGACCTGTTTTTATAAAAGACAGAGTTCTCCAAATTTGCATATTTGTATATGTACACGAGAGCACACGAGATTCTGCGAGACTGCATTGTTATATAAGGCCGCGGGCGCCATCTTGGACCATTTTCAGCATCATGACGCTGCGTCGGCAAAGCGCATGCTGCGGCCGTTTAAGAAGTAAGCCTGCGTTGCTACATTTTCGCCACAATATTGTTAAAAACAAACAATTGTTTTAACTATTAAGGAAATTAAACTAGGAGGGACCCTGGAGTGGATGTGGTATTGTGTTGATCATTCTAGCGAGGAGTAGAATAGACATTCTTTACTGATGGTGACAGAAAATGACCAAATGCATCCATTTTCTCACATTTCCGAATGGCTCTGCATTTAGTTTTATGTTTATTTATTTACCAACAGATCAGCCCTGCTTTGTTCATAAGTTTATATATATATATATATATATATATATATATATATATAATAAAAATTTTGACTCGTGTCCAGGTAACCTACATCTAAACATTCAAGTGTTTAGACCAATAATTGGCGGAGTAATTTGGTAGAGTCTGCAAAGGTCAACTCTTTCAAATCTTAACTCTTGGCAGCTAAATTTTCCCACAAAAATTTACTGAAAAGCTTGCTGTATGTCTGAATACTGTTTATGTAAAATTTCAAATGGTTAGCCCCAAAATTGGTTGAATAGTTTGCTAGAGACCGCCCAGGTAAAATCTTTTGAACTTTGGCCACTTGGCAGACAAATTTTCGGTCAAAAACGGATTAAAAGCTTTTCCCATGTCGGATTACACTTTACGAAAAATTTCAAATGTTTAGACCAGAAATTTGCTGAGTAATTTAATAGAGACCGCAGAGGTCAAAATTTATTTAACCTTGAGGGTGACTGATCGGGGCTTCAGTACTTTATCCTCCGGTACAGGACTTTCCACCTTGGCTCCTAACTGCTTGCTCAGTTTAAGTGCAGTATCTGTTGCGCGTCAGATTATACACTCTCTGAACCTCTAATGCTCATTTCCAGTGGAATGAACCCACAACGACTGGCAGCAGAGGAAACCGCAGCTTCTTGACGAAAGTAATCTCAGTCAGGTTGACAATCGCCTTATAGTGTCCGCTACTACGCCTTTTCTTTCTGGATGAGGTTCCATAGCTTTTTAAGGAAAACTGCAAGGCAGCAGTAGGGTTTGAAGTCAGTTCCTATCTCTTAGTCTTTTGCTGTGATAAGGCCAACAAAGCAGTGGTGCTTGATTTTGGGGTTGGTTCCCCTAGTCTTCGTCCAACCAAGGGCACCCAAAAGACAGTGGGGTAGGGGTTGCTAGTGTGTCAGGGCGTGTCAACACATCGATGGGCCATAACGCACTACCTCTGGGGTCCCCTACTACTCTGAAATCTCCTACAGGTTTAGCATGGGTCAGCAAGGCACCAAGTTACCGTGTGTGGCCAACGTGGGTGCACTGTAGGAGTCTTGATGATGGAGAGGCTATGTACTGGCAAGTAAGACTTATGCATAGCTGCTCCCTTTTCATCGTGAGGTTAGCCAGCGGTGTTAGCTGGAAGCGAGAGGGCATGCAAGCATGAACTTAACACTAACTTATAACTAACACACGAGACGCATCACATCCTCCTTCCGGATTAGGAATCAAAACACACACACTTAGTAACTAATAATAAAAAATTAAATGGTAGTACATAGTTGTGGGCGACTGAAAAGTCCCTCTTTTATTAGATACTAGTCTGGGTGCCCGGCGTTGCCCGGGTGTTTGGAGGAGTGTGCTGAGAAACAAAAAAAAAGTGATAGTAGGTAGGTAGGCTCGAACCCGTACCGCGAACGAGTTAAAGAACTTGAAAAACTTCTTTTTTAAAAAACGTGACTGCTGCTACGTCCATCGCCAAACCGGAAGTGGCGAAGGTTAAAATTAAGGCTATTCAATCGAACAGAGGGGATGACTTTCGAAAATATCTGCGAAAAAAGCGACCCCTCCCTCTAGAAAAGTGCCACTTGAGAATGCAGGAATTAATGTTTTGAGCAAATTCTGCGATATTTGTGGTCCGAAGCGTTGCGCTTCAACACGATAAAGATCTCGTGAAAATATATCTTCTCTGTCGAAAGTAATCGGCATACATACGTACATTTAAACAGACAGGTGAGATTTATATTATAGTAGATTATATACAAGTGAAAGAGTTTTCAACTCGCCGACCAAGATTACCTCATTTGCTCTTTATTAGTTTATCACGAAAGTATCATCAACTACAATTTTATTAGCGTTTTGTATGACTTGACTGGAGATGGAACCCTGGGCTTCTAGCTCAGGAACGAACTCATTATCATGGGAATTATACTGTGGATTCATAAAAATCTCAAATGTATTAGAGCATAATGGAATTCAATAGCCTATTCAGGAGTCTGTGGCGGTATAAATTACGCTTAACTCCGCACTCAGTTTAAATGACCAGTAACAAAACATTATGTTGAAATAATCTCAAGAAATATGTCCATTATGCATTGCTCTCTGATTAACGCAATAATTATTAATTTGAAAAAATTCAATACAACAAGAAATTAATAAAATATTTCATATCTTTCATAACATTAATAGAAAAAAAATGTTTTCAAATGAAAATCCAAATGAAACATTTTTTTGTTTTGTTACAATTCTATTTCATTTTTTTTTTTTACTTGTTTAATTTGGTTGTTGTATTTTACTAATAGCATTTGGAAATGTTTTCCATAAACATCTATAATTAAAGAGACGGAAAGCGAGTCCAATATTTCGAAACAAAAGCCAATCAATTTAGTTTTATTTGAAATAGGGGGGGGGAATAGTATCATAGAAAATCGCAAATAATTGAATTAAATTTGATCGCTTTTAAAAAGAAATATTTATCGATTGTCATTTTTCGAATCGATCTACTGACATTAATAGGCAACAATCCGTACCATTGTTCCATCTGTTCTTTAAAAATATAAAAAAATAACGTGGGTTGGCTATAAATACACTGCAAATGTAGAACTTTATATATGATGTAAAGTTAGAATAAGAAAAAAAGGAATTTTCCAGTCAACGGTCAGTAAAGATTGCTAAAACTAACTGTGCAGCAAGTCTACAATGACCCTTCTTAGATAAGCTGATCAAATCTGTTTTTTTTTTGTTGTTGTTTTTTTTTCGGTTTTCTGAACTTCTAGATAGTGAGTGAACAGTTACGCTCTAGAACGAAAATCCATCCTCTTATTATATAGTATGGAGATATTATGTATGTATATCGTAAAGTAAAAACTATTTTCACAGTCGATAGAGCCCATTCTGAGAGTCCAACGGTCAAATTATTGGCCCTGTGCCCTAAGACACCATGTATTATAATAAGTACATATCAGATTTTACCAAGTCTGCTGCAAAGGTATGCACCCTTAACAGGACAAGAAAACTTCTCACATACTATTATTAGGTTAAGGCAAAAATAATGTCGGTTTTTGTCATATATATATATATATATATATATATATATATATAGGAGATTTAGAAGGCTGTCACAATGCGAGGCCTCACATAGCTACACAACTTCCGGCCCTTCATCCAGCATGCTTTGAATCGACCTGTTACGCACACCATTTGAAAAGGGAAATTTTTTCCGAAATTAATAATGGAACACGTCGCATGAAAACAAGTAAGACATTTTACCATACAACTGAATAAATATATATATATATATAAATAATAAATAAACATACATATATATATGTACTTATTGATTTGTAAATCGCCACTTGTTCTCGTCTCCTCTTACCAACATCGACTATAATTCATTCTGCGCATTGTGACAGCCTTCTAAATCTCTTTTACATACCTATCCCACACAATGCTTCAAGCAAACTACATATCAATATATATATATATATATATATATATATATATATATATATATATACACGTCAAAAACATTGTTTTGCACTAACCTAATATTTTATCTATATACCTAAAAAAAAAAAATTATCGCGCTGACATTAATAAGTCTACGTTTTCTATCTAAAATTATTTATATCAACTTAATATACTCAGGCATAGATATGCGAGCGACTATATTCCTTTTAAAAATGAACGTTAATTTATTACTTTTTAATTTTTATGATTTCTTATTTGATTATTGTTTTATTTGGGGAGGGGGGTATTTAACTTTTAGGTTAAATTCTATTTATTCATCTTTTCTAGATTTTGCATAATTGCGTAGAATTTAAGATGAAAAATGTTCAAACGCGCGGAAATTAACAAGTGACCTTGTCGCTGTGTGCGAAAAGCCTCTACCAAACTCCTCTCTTAATATTTGGCCTACCGAGTTGAAATTTGATACATAGGGTAGTTGGACCCGTATCACACTTTCGGTGTATTTTTAGTCGGCAAAACTTTTGTTAATGGGTCAAAATTGAAAACAAAATGGTTGACCAAGACACTTTATGTATAGTCTCTAGATTCTGAAGGATTGCGTAAACTCCTCGCTAAATATTTGGTCTACTGAGTTTAAATCTGATCTGTAAGGTATTTGAACCTTTGGTACACGTACGATTTAATTTTTAGCATGCAAAAATTGCGGTTAAGGGAGCAAATTGAAAACAAAACACTTTGTACGTTAAGTCTACTAAAACATTACGCCTGCTATTTTTTTTGCGCATCCTCAAAATTAAACATTCATTACTCAAAATCGTTTGATTTTTTAACCTTTCCGATCTATATGTCCGAAGCTTAGACGGTAACGACTTTGGAGAGCTTAATAACGAGTAAGCCTGGAGCACTAAAAGTTCTGATTTCGATTCTAGCGGATGGTGTCAAAGTTATATTTTTTCATCTTAATCTTAAAAGTCATTATTATATAATCGATAATTTCCAACAGAGAATTGACTCTATAATAATAACAATAATAATAATAAAATCTGCATGAATTAAAAGATAATAATTGTTTATTACACGACCGGGCAACGCCAGGCTTCTGGTCTGCTAGTTTATACCCCGATAAATTTGTTTTTCTCCTGTGTGTATTGATATTCATATTAAAATCCCTCTTTTCTATGTATTTAAAAAGAAAATACAATTTCTTATATATGGTTTGTGGAATTGCATTCACTAGCAAAAAATCTAGCTAATTTGCATATTCTTTTAAATATTCATTTTAATTAATTCCCTATTAGCTTTTTCGGTTTTCTTCTGGGATGATCACCTTTAGTTAACTATTACATATTATTATATTCATGCAGATATTTACATGATTTATACTTGCATAATATTGGCGTAATAAGTCTACAGTAAACAAAAAATTATTTCCATATATATTTGTGTATACGTATATATTTTTGTTTACTCTATTTATATCTATAAAAGTGAATGTGTCTGTGTGGGTGTGTACATTTCCCTACGTAAGATCTCTGCCAATTTTAAGTCTGCAGACTCGAAATTTGTATATACAGGATACTGAGATTTGGGAAAATCTTTGTGATCGGTTTTCGGACAGAAAATTGGCTGTTTAGGGATTAAAGTTCAACGATTTGACATTTGAGAACTCTACCAAACTCCTCCGACAATGTTGGGTCTAAACACTTGAGATTTTAGATATAGGCCCCTTGAACATGGATCTAACTTAATTGCTTTGAGCTCAAAACAATAAACTTTAAGGGGTCGTAATAGGGATCGAATTTTAACAAAACTTTGATCTCTACAGTCTCTACCAAATTACTCGGACAATTTATGGTTTGAAATTTTGCATAAAGGGTATTCAGAGAGCAACCTTTCTAATCGGTTTTGAGTCGAAAATTTTTAGTTACCAATATATGAATGAATGTATGTTTGCATGTCTGCCTAAAAATTTCGACAAAGGGGGCGGATTTTTACAAGATCAATATCATTTTGAAGATCAACTTCTCAGACGAAAAATATCGAAAAATTGGCTAAAAACATAAATATCTTCACCTTCAACTAGGTAATTTTCTAGGGAAGCTCGCTTTTTTCGCCAATATTTTTTAAAGTCATCCTCTCCTTTCGATTATCTAGCCTTACTTTTAACCTTTATCTAGCCTTACTTTTAACCTACGTCACTTCAGGTTTGGCGGTGGTCTTAACAGCAAAGACGTCAGGTTTTTCCCCATTCTTTTCCTCCTTTGCGGCACGGTTTCGTGCCTGCCTTTCTACTACCACTTTTTTCTCTCAACATACACCTCCAAACACCCGGGCAACGCCGGGCTAAAATGCTAGTATTTCTATAAAGTCACTATTTTTCTGTACAGGTAGTGTTGTTGCCATATTTGGGCTTGTGTAACACTGGCCTTCCATTGTTTGGGACGGTGCGAGAAAGCGTTTCTAACCTTATAGACTTAGCGCCTTTCACAACGCTCGTACATATCTGTGCTTGTTTTGCAAGCACTCCATGCAATATGCTCCGATGACTTTACTTCACGTGTACTCTCCCAATTAATCTACATCTGTTGCTTCGTCTTCTGCTGCTTCTTCTTCATCATTATATTTTCCTTCTGCCTTTTTCTTCCTGCGTGTGTCGGTTTGCGTTCGGAGTTCGTGTGGATTGGTTTTTGCATCCGAGAATTTTTGTTAAGATTTTTTTGCTGTTCTCACCATATCTATTTGCTGTATAGTTTCAGGCTTATATGAGATATTAGATTCCCTTTATCCAATTCATCATCATCATCATCATCATCATTATTTTTATTATTATTATTATTATTATTATTATTATTATTATTATTATTATTATCATTGCTGCTATCTATATAATAATACGATAGCATGTGTATTATTTTCTGTGTCACGCTTACATCCGGGTCGTTTAATTGTTATGTACTTCATTTTCTTGTAATAAATAATTTTACCAAAAATTCTTTATAATTTTAGTTTCGGGTTCAATTATAACTGATGGCACTCAAATCATCTATTCTTTTATAAATAATTTTATCAAGAATCCCTCATAAGTCTTGGTTTCGGTTTACGCTGAAGGAACTAAAGTTGTGTGTGTGTTCATATATATATATATATATATATATATATATATATATATATATATATAGTCATAAGTTTGGGAGTCGGTTTCGATTCAAGCTGATGAACCCAAGTCATATAGATATATATTTTATTTTTGAAATCGCAACTTTATAATATATAAAAATCGACATAACATTAACTCTATAATATATACGAAATCTGCAAGAATTAAAATATAATATTTAAGCGTATTTTACGACCTGGCTTCGCTTGGCGTCCCTGCTTGCTTGGATAAATACTTTTGCAGTTTTAACAAAATAGCTACAAAAATATCAGAGCATCTCTATTTACGATGAATATCTACAGAATACGGACATCAATATATTACATATGAACCAGTTCCTCGTTGAATTTTCACATGGCCCTGCCAGTTGCTACTATTATTATTGTTGTTGTTATCATTATTTTCTACAGATTTGCACATAGTTTTATTCCTTTCTTTTTACTTATACATTTTTTTTCTGTTATTATTATCGTTATTTCACGATTTAAACCGGAACTTAGAAGGCATAAATATTAACTGGTAAAATGTCTGATCGTTCACAATTACGAAATACAATGGCTTGCATTCCAAGAAGCAATAATGAAAATTAATGAGTGACTAACACATTCATTATTTCGTTCCGACAAAAACCGGACTGTTATAATTAACATTTCATTCCAGGAACCAAAAACAAAAGAACGCAGTAAGCTAAAAATTCAAACAAAAACGAGTCACACTTTACGATCGGACAAACCATTATTCGACCAATCAAAACCTCCATAAAAAAAAAGAAAACAAATATACGAATACTACTTTCGTAGCAAACAGATAATTGCTTTCTTTTGTTTCTTTTAACTGCGCTAAGAAACGTATGCGTTATCCGACGCGAAAGCAGATAAGTTTGGCGTAATCATGCCACATGGAGAGATTTGAACTTAGATTTTGGTTTCCAGAGAAACCGTACAAAATACGTCGCATGTGGTCTAGATAGACGGGAACGCTTAGAACCATTGTGCATTGTGTTTCTTCCGAAGATAGTTCTAAGACACTTTTGATTTAGGAAAAGTGTTATTCGTGATTTAAGAAAATATATAAACTTGAAGTATAGATCCTTATTTTCGCGTTCATCTACGGTGACATGTGGTTCAAATGCTCATAAACTGATAAGCATTGGCTGATCTAGCAAGTGTCGCACGATAAGCAACGATTATGAAGACATCTATTACACTGTTTTATATTTGATGACAGATTTGTTTTTGTAATAAACCGAATCTAAAGGTTTTTCCTTGATTCCAATGGACGAAAGCTCAAGTTGCGTTCCTAGCGACACAAGCTGTCTTGCAGGTGATTATTTAATAAGCGCATAGCCTTCATAAGGCGTTTGCGACCCATGCTAGTGCTGTATTACGTAGTTTCTTTTTCTGTTCTTTCAATGAAGCTCGCTTGCAGTGTTTTGGTTAGCCTCGTTCAAGGATGGATGCAAGATTCGTCTCTACCTCCGCCTCGTCCACATTATAACAATTTATAACAAATAGCCGACTAACATAAAGGCATGTGCAGCAGACCGAAATCATGCACTCAGTATAGCGTGAACACGTTACAAACAAAAAAAGAGCTAAGTACAATAAGCTATGACAAACAAAACAATAAAAAACATAAATTGCGAAACCACGTGTCTTTTCTAGAATTTGGACCTAACCTCTCAAGTATGCCATCCAAACATCCTTATCTAAAAAAATAACATTGTCTACCTAAATTATTACAATTATTGATACTCGGGATTGTGGCAGGACCCTTCACGTTCACCGACAAAAAAACAACTAAATTTATGTTAAATTGAGCAGCGGATGATTCCAAAAGACTTGATTCTGACGTAAAATAACACCAAAATTATATAAATCTACATTTCGAGGAGGTGTTCACCCAAGAACCAAGTAGTGGTCTCTTTAGGTGCCTGGAAATATACACTACAGTCGCTTTCGGCTCAAAAAAGTTACATTTTCTGTCGTACTTTTGCTCCGCGGAAAAACCTACTAAAGGAGGCTGTAATGATTACTACAATATCCAGATTAAAAGCAACCTTGGACAAATATGCAAACTAATTGTAAGTATCATCCGTCTTTCTTGTTATAAGGCTTGGTGATGCTGGCCTAAACAGAGCTAAGAGTTAGACGTATGTTTTCAGAAACTATGGAGCTAACATTTGATGCCTGTTAGATACATAAATATCACTGTGTGCAAGCGTTGAGTCAGCAAAGAAGGAAGGGGCATTAATTTTTTGCTCATCTATTGACCAATTTATTATGTTTTAGAATATCTTTCTTGTGGTCTTTTGATGTTAGCGGACACCTAGAAAAGGATTCATCTAGTGTGTTAAAGTATCCAGCTAGGTGCTTATGATAACATCTTATATATACAGGGTGAAGCTGAGGGATGTGAAATTTAAATTCAGCTGAAAGTACCTCTCTACAATATCGACTCCTCGATGCTGTAATCACTCATGATGACTTTAGTAGAGTAAATCTAGATGCTCTGAAATCTTTTTTCGCTAGTTTAATGCTTCTATTGTTCTATGTTATATTTGATCAATTCAGCTTCTTTTGGTACAACCTATATAAAAGGCAAAACGCGCGTTTTTGTAAGTCCAGCAAAGGCTTTGTTTCACCGGGATTCTCGCGGAGATTACTATTCTTAAGAACTTTTTTTTATATACTCCCTAGACCATAATATCTATGATTTGCTAAGGGACGTTGTGTCTAGATTTATTTTGATCGACTTTTATAAAATTCACGCTATTCACTCCTCTCGCGTGTTTGTTTGTGTTTTTCGTATAAAAGCGAAACTAAAGCGGACGTCACACGCCGATCTTCTTGGCCGGAACTTCCAGAAAATCAATTAGCTTTGATCATGTGGAGACAACCCTTCATAGCAAACAATTGCTATTCATTTGGAGAGCTCCCCCCTTTCTTTTTTTTGGGGGGGGGGGCTGGTTTTCCCCAACATCGTGTGGAAACAAATTAATGAAACGGCGGAAAGCTGAACTGACCTTCAACGTTCATTTCTGTATTCACTTAGCAATTCAACATTTGATTGAAATTGCTAAATTTAAACGATTTCCACTTTCTATGGCTTCGTAGCGCAACGGTAAAAGTTCACGTTTTCTATCACTTTCTTTCCCGCCTTGGCGTAACAGGTTCGAATCTGCCTGCCAACTAACACATTTTTTTGCTCAACACACACTCGGGCAACGCCGGGTACTCTCGCTAGTTTTCTCTAAGAGAAGATTGCCCATTCTACTCTATAAATAAGTGTATAGTATTGTCGATATTTTGTTTTAAATATTTGGTATTAAGTATTATGATTATAAGTGTATGATTTAGTATTATCATGTCAGGTAATCTTTAAAAACCCTCGTATAGAGATTGAGGATATTCGAGGTTGCGTCTAGTAGACAATTCAAACTCTTTATACAGCATAATCACGTTGACACACCAGTTCTCGTTAGATTGCCGCAGTTAAGCAACGTTGAGCCTGGACAATATCTGATGGGGTAAACACTTGATTTTTATGAGATACATAGATGTCTGAGTGTTGATTCAAGTTGTTCCTTTTTTTTCGTAAATGTTGAGTTAGTATAGAAGTGAAGAGTATTAATTTCCTTCTCCTTAAATGACCCCACTTTTCCAGCGAAGACAGAAAATCAAGTATGCGTTTGATGAAAGTGTTTCGGAACAAACTTGATTCGAACTTGTCACACCCAGGTTTTCAGTTTGTGTCATGAACCGCTTATCCACCGCCATTACTAAATTATATTTTAGTGTAGATTTTTTTTTTGGGGGGGGGGTTACAGGATTAAACATGAATTCATCTGGGCTGGTGCAGTATCGAGCTAAGTGATGTTACTTGAAATAACATTACTAAAATAATCTTTACGTATGCATTGCTTTTTTATCATATTTGACCCAGTGAACCTGACAAATAATATTTACACTTAACTTTAAAAAAAAAATGATTCCAACTAATATTCGACAATTAATTCCTACAGTGTTATATATATATATATATATATATATATATATATATATATATATATATATATATATATCTTTTATCGGCGAGGTTGGGCTGGGTTTGCCAATCATGCCCTTCCCCATTATCTAGAAAATATTTAATGACGATATTTTTTGTAGGGTTGGGTAGGGTGGCAATATTGCTAATTGATGAGGGACTTCTTAATTGTGTTAATTGAGCCAATTAAGTTGAACTAATACTCGATGTTAATTAGTTTGAATACACATCGCCTTAATTAGACAATAATTTGATCATGATTCGAACGATGAAAAGGTTTTTCAAAATCGCTCGACGACTGAGAAAACCAGCAAATCTACTATGTGTTATAATCGTCTTCAGTCTTTATATACATAGTGCGTACTTAATATTCATAAAAGCGACGTCTCAATCGTTAAAGTGAAACGGAAAAAATGTCTCAAACTGGAAAGATAAAAAATGCAACATTCATAGTGTGTCCAGCACACTGATGTTGACACACCGGTTTTCGCCAGATCACCGAAGTTAAGAAACGTTGAGCCTGGCGACTACCAGGGAAGGCGAGCGTTGTACGTTCCACGATGTAAAATAGCAGTTTAGGAAACTGGCGCGGTCTATCCATTCTTTGGAGGGTAGATGGGGCTCTCTTAAACCGTGGTAGGTAACCCACCTATTGATGGCGTCACGTTAAAAAATACCCTTGATAACCCTGGCGAAGCATCAAGTATTCAACTACGATTTGAATTAAACTACAAACTCGTGTAGTTAGTTCAGTCTCGACTGCGGCCGCATGTTACGTTTGCGTGTTACGTTATTAGACGAACTTAATTCTTTTTCCGTAATTTTTAACGGTCAGCGTAAGCTTGTATAATATAGTACGTATATATTTTCTCAGTATTTACTTCACGAGTGCTAAACATGCGAGTAGAGCTTTAGAGAACTATTGAACTTGTTATTCTGCTCATAAAATTTAACAAAAGTTTTTATGTACATAAACTGACAGAAATTCATTTTAGAATACTGTCTATCGCATATATATATATATATAATATATATTAAATCCCCGAAACAGTATTTCATGGTAAACAACTGATGATCCCTTATAAATAAATTATTACTGGTACTATAGTGAATTTAAGAGAGCAAGTTGATGCAGTGATTGCAGGTGATTGAATGACTTACTGGCTAAATGGTTTTCTAGCGAATGATAAAAATATTTTTTATATAGTTTTAAAGGTTAAAACTTTCCAAGACGTGTGTGTGTGTGTGTGCGTGTGTGTGTGTGTGTGTGTGTGTGTGTGTGTGTGTGTAGTCTAAAAAGGCTTTGTGTATTCTATTAAAAAATATAACATTTTAAGATGCAGCTTAAATTTCTGGATATATATTAAGTTTTATATGTCATAGACTTAGCACTTGCATAATCTATCCGTTGGATAATCAAATATTACAAACGAACTCTGTGGACCATCTGGGCGTTTTTGTTTGCATGTTTTAATTTTAGAATAAACTAGCAGGGTGATCCCGACGTTGCCCGTTATCAAATGATGATCAATGAATATTTCACACTCTTATATTTTTATCGTCATCGAAATCCGAAAACTACATTCAATGAAAAGAAAAATATGTCAAGATAGCACGAATTTTGTATCCCTTTTCAATCATATCTGATGAGATATAAATATGAAAATTTTTAAATGTCATAAAAGTTAAAATTGTCTGATTTATGTCGAACCAATTGTAATATCCGAAAAAAAAATACAAATATGAAAATATTCCTTCTTTTTGCTTTTGGTTATGCCGCTATATATATATATATATATATATATATATATATATATATATATATATATATATATATATATATATGAATGCTCGATCACAGAAATGTTGATCATGTTGCTTATTATTTGAGTCAAATCACGTGGCTTAAATTCTTATTGTTATATGTACATTGCCATTTGGTTAACTGATTTTTAATATATTTGACCTTATATATATATATATATATGTATGTATGTATATTGTATATAAGGCGATCACCATTTAGAGTTATGTTTTATTCTATCCTTAGAGTGGAAGTTTTTCTTGACTATAAAGGGAGAGGGCAGAGGGATCTAGATATAGAGCTTTAAAAACTTTCTTTATAACTCTTCAAGTTTCTTATTTATGCCGCCGGGTAACGTTGTGCAGTCACACACACACACACACACACACACACACACACACACACATATATATATATATATATATATATATATGACATAACTATGTTGATACAATTGTCACATTATCGAAGTTAAGCAACGATAACCATGGCTAGTGCCATATGAGGGGGCCATTTGGACATAGCAGGCGTTGTATATGCTTTCCGCTTATATCGGCATTGTTTCCGGTCGTTCTGAAACTTCTACTTAAGATTGGTAGTCAACATTGCCGACTCAGGAGAGTTGTGGTTAGAGATTGGGCAGCTATTACTACAAAAACTTCCCTCGCAAATTCCAGTATAATCAGTGATGTTTCGTGGTACTTATCGAAATCGATGAATGAACATCATATATATGTGTGTGTGTGTGTGTGGGTGTGTGCTTACTTATATTAAATATTTACTTTTACAGAAATCGAAAGTCGTATATAGCTTTTTTTTTTCGTTTTAAGATACTAGAAACACCTGCACTGAGAATATATAGTGTATTTTTGTTTTTTGTTTCTTTTTTTTGTATAGTTAATACGTGCAGTGTTTCAGGCACATCCGAAATCCCCCCTCCCTCCAAAAAAAAACTTAATATTTTTTTTCTTCGGTTGGGTGCGGCGTTCTACATAAATCAACCGAATGGAAAAGCCAGCAAAACCTTTTAAGAAAAGGAGAATCTCTGATGAAAAAAAAAATGGTGGAAATCGATACCTTTTTATCTATATATGAAATAAACAGATTGTTCGCAGTCTGACCTTATTTGGTACTACCGGGCCTTCTGGCTAATAATCAAAGTATACTATCGGTTCTATACGCTATCAGTGTAGGTGAAATCGATCTGGCAAATTTGTTTTTTGAAGCATCCAGACGGTTCTCCCTGGAATGTTGGATATTCCCAGCAATAAAGACTTTGTGAAACGTCCATCTATTGTGGCGAGGCGATTAAGTCCAAACTAAGTGCCCTTATTAAGTTATACTATTGTTTAAGAATCGAAAAGCTATGAGACATCTCTGATTACCAATGCCAGAGGACTGCACTCAAAATCTTGACAACATGGATTGAATGAAATCTGTTGGACTGAGATTCTTCAACATTTGCAGTCTTCATCAGGAGGGAGGGGGTCTTTTTTGTGAGCGGATATCAAATTACTGCCAAAATAAGAGGTCACCAGAGAGAAAAAATGGATACAAGGAGTAGAATTTATACATGTCCCATTAACTAAATATGATAAAGACGAAATTCTAACTGAAAGTAATTGTTGGAGAGTCAGATAAATAAAACAGAATAGAAAAGATAGATACGTAGAAATCACCGGACATGTACGACACTGGAGTTATCTCCCTTAAATCATTCCATCTTGCGACCGTAAAATTCCAAACCGGCCCTGATTCAAAAGTACCACTGTCTTTCGCTGTATTAGTCATACGTGACGTCACGTCCGTGGGATCTCCACATATCATTTTTTTGTCTTGCCCCTCTAACCCCAACCGTTAATCTCCACCCTAATGACAGGTTATTCACAGTACACTCTCTCGTCTTATTTGTTCCACATCTAAGCAGGATCGTCAGCATCCGCAGCTGTTCGCTTATGCCAAAATATAAACGTAGGTATTTGACATGTACGTTTATGATTTTGCATATGATATCCCAAGATCATTCGTAGACAATTATGCTGACGATACTAACATATATGGAACAACTTCAAATGTTGTCAATGACCAAGTTCTTTCTGATTCTCTTCTCTCTGAACTTGAGCATGTTAAACTATGGAGAAAGAGGTGGCTGGTTACTTTTAATGCATTTAAAACCAAGCTTCTATTTTACATCATCAATACGCTGATCACCGTCTGGCATCAATTGAAATGAATGGCTCTCCTCTTGAAGAGGCTTTTTGTTTAGATAAGCTTTTGGGTCTGACCTTTATTCTTGATATCAAATGGTACACGTACATCAAATCCGTTGCCAAGGTCACTGAAAAAAAATCATTGGACTATTTTACCGCTCCAGCAGGTATCTCACTTCTAATGTAATTCTTTATCTGTATAAGAGCAAAGTATGTCCAAAGATAGAGTACTGTTGCCACATCTAGTCAGAAGCTGCTAGAAAAACCTTATTCAGCATTTACAGAGTTCGAAATAGACTTCATAGCCTAGTAGGAGATGCCCTTTTCTCTTCCCTGCAATTTCTTTCCCAACAGAAGCGATGTTGCGGGCCTGTTACTGCTTTATCGTTATTTTCGTGGCAAATGCTCGTCTGAGCTGCAATATGATTGCACGCGCCAAACTTTCACAAAAATCACACGGCTAGCTGAAAACAACTATCAATAATTTCTCCCAATCTTTATCTGTCCATAGACCTAAAACAAGATTCTATTACCAAAGCCTCTTTCTTAGAACTGCATGTCTGCAGAATTTGCTTCCGTTTTCCTGCTTTCCAACTGATTACAATATACAGTAGGTCCCCATTTCCCCTTCACTCCTCACATTAAAAATCGGCCTTGTGCCTAATTTGCTCGGTGGGTGAGCAAATAAATACCAACCCTCTAGATTACCAACTCGATTTGATACTCTGTGAATGCGCGACACTATGTAGCGGCCTCCCACCTACACAACTGTGAATGCTGGATGTAAATAAAAATGTAAAAGCGACTGATGCATTGTGTTATGCAAAGGAAGTTATGTCTTGAGCATATAACCCGAGGAAAAGAATCAAGTTAAAGAATTCAAGAGGAAATATCCCGTTTCCGGTGTAAGGAAATTTGTGAATTAGTGAGCGTTTCTAGGGTTATAGTAAGCGGGGTATCTGATTATCGAATTTCTGGTTGAAAGGGATAACGGACAGAGAAAGAAATTGAGGTGGTCGATAACATAGCTCGAGTGAGACATGTTGGAAGCCAAGATTGGATTATGAGCTGAGATCCCAAACTTGAGAGGTGAAAATTTAGTTAAAATTCAAACGCTAGCGACAGAATCCTAACAACACACATATGCAACAATTCTTGTATATAATATAAATAAGTGAGTCGGTGCTCTTTTCTATTATTAGGGCTATGACAAGAGAATATTCTTTTAATTATTTTGACTCTCAAGTATATACCAATTAATATATTATGTTTTTAGATAGTGATGTGGTTCTTGATTGATTAACTAACTGTCTGATATATACTCGAGTCAGAACAATAAGAATATTCTCTTATCATAGTCCTTATTATATGTGTAAATTTGAATTATTCATCGCTCACTCGGCTTCCGAACAAGCTAAAATCAAGACACGACCAGAAAATGTAGAAAAAAAATCACGGCACGTGTTAAATACATGTTTCAAATGGAATAATCAAAATTATTTTTTGTCTCTTGTCACGGATTTTTGACGATTCGTTCTTCTATTCTATTTTCTCCTTTGACTCATTTGTTAGTGAATTTTCATATCTCTCTATCGTAACTTTAATTTTTGTAAAATGTTCTCTAAATTTTATCCTACACACCTAATCAGGCAGCAGGCAGGTAATATATGATTATGTAATAACAGTAGCACTTGTCGAGTGATCTGACTCAGTTATATTCTTTCTACGTTTCCCAAAAATATTTTTCCAGCATTGATGACATATACGAAAACATTCCGTCTTTTATTTTGCTGACCCTTCTTTTTTTAATTTATTATTCAATAATAAATTAGTGTGGCTATAGTATGTTAAATAATATATGTGTAATAATTATTGTTGTATATATAGTATATAAATATTATCTTCATATACCCCCATTAATTCCTCCCAGATTTTCTAACTTATGCGCTTTCCTTTGATGTTTATTTATCTTATTGCTTAATTCATTTTATGTGTTGTATTCCTATATTAAGTTTTTTTTTACTTATTTATATCATTTTTCTTAGTTAATTTTTTGTGTTTTATTTTTTCTTGTTTACTTGATGTATTCTTGTTCAATTTTGTTTTACTTTGTGTTCTGTTTTATTTTGTTTCATTGTATGCTTTATATTTTGTTTTATTTTGTGTTCTGTTTTATTTTGTTTCATTGTATGCTTTATATTTTGTTTTATTTTGTGTTCTGTTTTATTTTGTTTCATTGTATGCTTTATATTTTGTTTTATTTCATGTTTTATTTTTCTTTTATTCTGTTTTGTTTTCTGTTTTAATTTTGCGTTTTTGTTTTTCCTTTATTTTTGTATTGTGTTTATACATTTAGAATGTTTTATTTTTTTATTATCGTATCTTCGTTTTCAGTTTTACATTAATTTATTTTTCTCTTATGCTTTATTCGTTTTATCCTTTTCGTCAATTCTTGTATTCCTCTATTTTTTTTATTCTTTCTTTTCTTCTATTTAAATGGAATGACATTCGGATCTGATCAACGGGCAATTCAAAATCCAAACATTTTCTCGTTCCATTTTCATTTAAAATCTCTTGACATTACAAAAGTTGTCTAAAAACACGATAAAATACTCTGCAATGGGGAATATATTAAAAATCAATCATCGATTTTCAACTTAATCACTATGTTAGAAAATTCCCTGTCACTCAAAAACATTACAAGCAACTCAACTTTTTAATTGCTAAAATGGAATGTTTTGTCCCCGGTCTTTTAATGGCAAACTATGTTGTAGCCAACAATATTTCTTGGCGCCGGATATAGAAAATTGATTTGAAGTTCCTCTTGTATTAATCTTAAACCGTTAGCATTAAATTTGAATCTTGTATAAGATAATTGTGCCAAAGGGAAATTAAAAAAAAATATGGACATGATTTGGTATCATTAATATTTGATTAGGTAGTGGCTTGACGCTTATCGACTCGACACCGGCTGTTCAAACGATTTACCAATAGGAATACATATGACGCACGATATAAGCTTTGGTCGTTGGCTGTATGCATATGTTCAAAGCAGGATACTGCTCCTACGTTATTCTCTCTTTGTAAAAGCCATTGCACAATTGTCTGCGACCACGCAATGTTAAAGATGTATAGGACGTCCGTGTTATGTCCGTTTAAGTTTAAAATCACGTGCATTCTCGGTGGTCTTGTAAGTTTTGTACAAGCATTAGTAGCAAAGCAAATATTTCTTTTCTGAAAAGATGCCAACTGTTGATTGGATGGCAATATTAATACGATTCGGTGTAAGTACATATTCGCCCAGACAAACGTGATCCTGTTTATAAAGTCTATTGAACTTTACGGTGTATCCTATTCTGTAGACCCTGATGAAAATATAGCTAAACCCTGAGAATATCTAAAAACTTTGATACGCCATAACGATGACGCACGAGTTTCCGCTTGATCACGAACCGTAAGCGATGTTGAACCTGGTCAGTACTGAATGGAAGATCATTTGGGACTTTCAGGTGCTGTATATGGTCTCCTCTATTCTCGGCATTGTTGCAAGTTGTTCTGAGATTCTCCTTACCACTGAACTCAGCGTCAATTATGGAAGGGTGTGGGTGGAGACTGCGCAACCCTTGCCTCACAATATTATGGGCAGCTGTCCCTACAGGGGTATCCTTTGTATTTAGAGACCGAACGGAGGCATGGATTTGAAAACTGATTTTGTTCGTTAAAATGTGTTTATTTATAGTCACTTTATATCTGACAAATATATTTTAATTAAATAAAATATATTTATTTACAGCATAGTAAATTCTGCAAAGTAATAATTTTAAAGTGGAAAAAATGAATTAAAGTTTACTTGAGCTTCTTCAAAAAGTATGAATTTCTCTTATGTTATAAATGAAATGAAGTAAACGTAATTCATAACAAAATTTACCTTTGTCCCAAAATAATTAAACTAAATTGAAAGTTATGCCATGTTTTGCAAACCATTCCATACTGTAACGCGTTTCAGACAATACCTTTAAACAATAAACCAGAAAAAAAAACAGACCAGTTGCTGGTATAACGTCAACTATTTTACCTATGCTGTAAACTCCATAACACGCAATATTTACATCGCTGCCCGGTTGAAATGTAGTATAGTGAGGTTTTCAGATTAGGTTAAATCGTTAGACACTTTCAGAACGAGAAATCGTTTGTCTATGTATGTTGCTTCACGGGGGAAGAGACGGGACTAACTTTAAAAAAAAAAAATAGTGTTAGCGCACGCGGCAGTACAACTACGACTACCATCAAGTCAATCGAACATCTACATCTCACGACTCGATACGAACGTAACCACCGACATGACCCTACACCGTACAATGCATTTCCGTCGACACAACCCGGCATGGTTTCGAACACTTCCGTCGGCACGACCTAATACTATCCAGAACAATGTTGTCAATACGACCCGACACACTATCAGTGCCACCTCGCTGAACAACTCGGGCATCGTCTTTTTCTCTCATTTTTTTCCGTATGTAAACTTGACTAAGACAGTGACACACAATTCCTGAACATTTCCGCATATGCCCGTCGCAATGTAAGTATAAGCTCATACCGAAATATTATTTTAAGCCAGTCGAAAAAGAATAGGAAATATGCAGTCACCCCTTTACAAAAGTAACCGTTATAATGTTAGCGCCATAGGTTGAGAGCTAGATAATTGATATTTAATCAGTTTTTTTTTTAAATGTATATTATCTACAATGAATCGGCGATTCATTCTCGTATTTTAAATAAAACTTTGGGATCGATGCCTACCAATCGCTGGTGTGTCCAACAGTAACTCTGTCAGTTCGGTTAGCTTTTATTTGTCTGGCTGGCGTATTGGTAATGGGTAGTTTTAGGAAGTCAGCCTCTTCAGGTCATGTCTCTTTGGGAAAAATTTGGTTTCATGCTAAATGCTTGAGCCATCCTGATTGGAGAATACTAAGGGGGTTGCCAAGGCAATTTTAAGAGGCCAGAATGTTCCTTCTTTGGGGGTTCTGGCTTATTCTCCCCGCACTTTTAGGCCTCATGCTACATTTTCTTATAGTGCGAAGTAAATATCCAGTTAGTTGGAGATTTTACACGTACAGAAATCAATTTCGTCTCGCTGTTGGCGACAAATCAACTGTTCAGTTACTGCTACCATTCCGCTTTCACTGTATAACGAGTCACTCGTTAAGCAAAGACACTTCTTTTACAAGTCAGTCCTAAGTTTAACCTTTATCCGAATCGGTTGTCTGTCACCACTAATCTCTAATTCATTTTTGCTCTGAATTGATTTTGTCATTTTTGTTTATATTGCTGTTCTTAGGCTATGGTACGACTAAAAACAAATTTGGTTTTAGGAAATAAGATTTAGTTCAAGTATTGATGAACAAGAGAATTTGTGGATTATATATTCAGTAGATTTTGTTAGTTATTGTCAATAATTAAAATATGGAAAAAGAAATTACTTAAAAATTAAAATTGTATAAGTCTAGCCACAATTGTATGTTATTCTCGCAACAACTATGGGGTTGTCTATTTCTGATTCTTGAACGATCTCATTTTCGCCACAGGTGGGCCAGACTAAGATAATGGAACCTTTGATCTTCAGGTGTATCTTGTCAAACACAAGAATACAGGAAATTTTCAACGAAACCTTTTATTTAATCCAAGGGGGTAGCACGCTCTCATTTCGTCAGCTAGCACCGGCTTGGTTTTTTGCATACGGGAGATGTCACTGCTGCAACATATGTTTCAACAGCTTTGTGGCCCGAATACCGAGCAGATGAATTGTATCAAATCAAAAACAATCCACTCTGCTTACACAGCAAAAATAACTTTTCTTTCTTTCTTCCTTCGTGTACTGGCGTAAGGCGAAATTTTCCACGAACAGAACTTCTTCACAAAGGCAACCCGCCTATTAAACACATTGGTGTGGAACTGTTTCCCTGCATGTTATAACACAGTTTGTTATAAATCCAATATAAACAATCCTGTCATCAGTCGTTCACAGAAACGATCAAACTTAGTTCATTCCAATAAACATCAATTAACAACAGTCAACAACTTCCTTAACTTTCTATCCGTGTCTAAAACAAAAATTCCATGGGAAGAGTTTCGCTTCTCCAACTGCCCATCTGTGGAACTCAATATCGTTTTTTTTTTCTTCCCGTTTACTATAACATAGTTGTTTTAAAATCTAATATGAATAAATTTCTCTTTGATTCGTCCATTTAGATGATCTAACCCTGTGGCTGATTTTATTGTCTCTCCATCAACCTAAACACTTATCCTAGAGTGACCTCCGGGCCATAAGTTGTTACTATCGAGCCAAAAGAATATATTTCGTTATGTTACCTTTTAACTAGTAGGGATTTTATTTTACTCGTCTCCTCAACTGGTTTTGGACCTTGATAAGTGATGGCCTAGCAGTTTAAGCTATGAGCAGACGAATGTGCATGTCAGTAAATAACAGCTTTAAAACTACAGGGAAAGGCTTATTTAGTTAGTAATGAGATCATCTCGTTTTTGCACAATTTCTTAGAAGCGGATCGGCTTTTTCAAGAAAGAGGATGGTGGCAGACGGTTTTATGTTCCATTAATACAGACAGAAAACCGAGAATCAGAAACGTTAATCATTATTACATGCGAAGAGCCACCTGATGCAAATTACGTTCGTGTTACGAACTATTGGCGATAAATTATCCTTTAAAACCAAACGCTAGCCATACCATTTTCTCTCCCTTTCTCTCGACATCACGCACATAAGCTATCACCAATCTCGTAAATAGATTTCGACCCCCGCTTTCTTTCCCGCATACTTTGCACTTTATATCTCTACTAAAAACATATATCAACCGTTTTTTTTATATAATTTCAATAAGCATTGCGCTATTACAAAGATCCAAATCCAAAAAGCCATACTTAGGATTTTAATTGGAACCAATGATTAACAGACAAGATCTCATTGGATATTAATCTTCATCAAAACGAAAGTGCAGACTATATATTTATACAAGGGTAGTTCTAAAAGTGCATCCTTCTATTTTTCATTAACTCCAATAATTGAAGAACTACAAAACGGGAGTAGTACCATTAAAACGAACCTCTTTTCCTCCAGAAAATATTTTTCTGCATAGTCACCACGTTCACAATGCGCTTTTGCCAAGGATTCAATTATGTATCTCTGCTTCTGACGCACACCTATGACGCGGGCTGCCTTTTAGAATCGCACAGCCAATATCAGCAACAAATATATGTAACTTCGTTTGACCTAAAAAGTCAAACAAAACACATATGTTTATCATAGCAAAGCATTTTTCAAACTGCATCTCCACTGCCATGCGATGTGGAAAAGCGGCACAAGGCGGGTCAAATGATTGCATGTTCTGAGGACAGTGTGTCATGGGTATTTAGCCGATGAAAATAGCTGTTAACGGGTCAGAATTTAAATAAATTTGAACTTTACAGGCGTATGTCGATTAAAATTATATATATATATATGTATAGATATATATGTATATATATATATATATATATATATATATATATATTTCCTATCTTACAATAACGACTAATGCTGGCGCGATTTATGTTTTAGTTTCAATTTAGATTTTATCTAATGGAACCTAACTAATTTATTATTTTTGAAATCACTATTATAAATGATAATCAATAGTGGATTAGTTCTATAATAATAAATACCAATTCTGCATAAATGAAAATATATTTAAGCGTATTTTACGACCGGGTAAGTCGGATGCGCTGGTAGTTCCTACATATAGAAATGCAATTTCTGCAGTCATCTATCAGTTTAAATTTTACTAGTAGTTAAAACAAAATATATTTATTTTTTCATTAGTTCGAGCCTTGCAAATGTAGCTTTTAAACAAATATCATGGAAAAGAATCGTTTTTAGTATCGGGGAATAGGCATAATTTTCTTTTTATGATATTGATATTCCAAAAAATTCCAAAAAATTCTGAGTTTTTTTTTTTTGGGGGGGGGTCGACTCCTGATTCTGCTTAATCATCCCAATACTACTAATTATAATTATTAATCGGGTAAAAATATTTACAGCAGATTAATTCTCATAAATCTTGTTAGGGGATTCGGTTAAAAATAACATAACTTACACTGCGTCAGCTGTGAATAAAAATCCTTTACAAACCTTATAATATAATAAAATTGCTGGTAACAAAAAAATAAAAAAAATAAATGTGCAACGTTAACCAACACGTTCTAGCCCCAGTCGCAAATTATACAAAGAATAGGGAAGAATTCCAACTCGCCCTTTCTCATTGTTACAACATCTATTTTCTTATTCTTCCGCTACGTATGACTTTCAATTACGGCTATGACGTCTCACACGTGATCGTATTCTCGAAGGTGCTGTCTTCTTTTTTATAGTTTTCTTTTTCCTTGTGACATCATTTCGCTCACATCAAGATATGTTTATATAGTCGTCCGCGCTTTGTTACACATGAACATCACATTTTCGATAAGTAACAGTTATTAGCTGTGATTCTGTTCTTTATGTTTGAGCGATTATCAAGACTTCACGTGATCGTTTAATGTCCGCTGTGTTTTTCCCTGTTCTGACTTAAGTGTTAACACTAGCTGTGTATTAAATTTCAAAACATTAGTTCTGTTAATTATGCATCCCAATTTTTTTCAATAATTTGATAAAATTAAAGTCGGTTATGTCAAGTGTACCCAAACAGTTGAGTAATGTGTACTCCATCTACATTTATCGATCAACCCAAATGCTTCTATTTGCGTAAGCATAAACAAAAAAATACAACTTTTAAAAATATGTAGATTATTTATGCAGTGTGATGTAATTTGCTTTTGTCTATTGGCGGATACAGTTTATATCTACTTCTTTTGCGGATTAAAGAAACAATGCCATTTTTTAAAAACTTTTTCTAAGTTAGTTTATTCTAATTTCTTTAAATCTATCAAAACACCTATCAAATTTAACATAAAATTTACCTATTTTACATATTTCTTTAAAAAACTAGTGTTAATTAAATACTTATTCATTTTTACGTTTTATTAGATGATAGGTTTTATTTCACTATACGGTTGAATTCTACTTACGCATAGTTTCTACATTCTGCGTAATTGCGTAGAATTTCAGATGTGAAGGGTCTAGCAGACGGATATATATAATGAGATGAATTAGATCGCAGATTAATGAATCGTGTGGTTTCAAGTCTTACAAAATGCTTTTGGCAGGTAATAGTGTTATACTAGACAATCCCAGCCAAATAAAATTGGCCAATATACTAGACAGAGCGAATGAAATTTACAGTTTTTATATTTAAATTTCATTCAATAAAGAATATAATTTTCAAAACAAAAATGTATTGTTTGGACGACGAATACAATATTTACAATAATTTTCTTTAATCCATGGATATTCAATGTGGGTTCATATCTCCAGAGGAATATTTTCTATGTGCTGAATAGTAAAATTATATCAAACCAGAATTAATATTTTGCTAATGACTTTTCCTCTGAAGAGCTGAGCCTACTTCGCAAATACATGGATTAACGAAAATAAATATATTGTATTTTTTGTCCAAACAATAAATTTTTATTTTGAAAATTATATTTTACTTCTGAATAAAACTTAAATATAAAAACTGTGTGTGAATGAAAAAGTGACCTTGGCGATATATGTGCGAAAAGTCTCTAACAAACGCCTATTAAAATATTTGGTCTACAGTTGAAATATGCTATATAACGTATGTGGAACTGTAGCACATTTTCGATTTGTTTTAGTCTGTAAAAAAACTATTAAGGTTTTTTTTCTATGCATGCATCATTTAAGTTGTTGGTTAAACAATGGGTTTTTTTTGTTTTTTTTTTGTTTTTTTTGCAGTTTATGTATACGTATGAATTTAGAACATACGCATAGGATATGGCAAGAGAGCTATGTGTTTTGGTTTCAATTATAATTGATGACACTGCAGTTGTTATTTTATTTTATTTTTTTGAAATCACTAATATATATTAGGCCAATATAATAATCGATAAAAAAATTGGCTCTATAATAAATACGAAATTTGCATGAATTAAAATATAATATTTAAGCGTATTTTAGAACCGGGCTACGCCGGGCTGCCTACTCGTATTTTATATATTGACGATTTGATTTTATAAAACCTATACCGATCCCTTTTCATATAAACTAATCTCGTTCTTACTTGCGAACGAACAGGCAAAAAGACTCCATAACTTTTTAACAGTATATGAATTATATAATTTTCTTTTTAACAGTCATATTTACAAAAGGGTTAAGGTGGCGTTTTCTCAACAAGATAGAATCATTCATCCAAGACTTAATTCCCAAGAACGAATGAGTAAATTAGGACCCGAAATTTAGACAGTTGAAACGTTGACCTTTCCACAATTAAACACATTGTACATAACCTATAGAAATGTCAGACCACTTGAATGAGCACAGATAATATTTTGAGTTTTTGCGCCAAACAAATACATACTAAAATATTCAGCATAAGATAACAATTCACGTTTATTCAAGTGTTAACTGCAATAACAGCGAGGTTTCCTACTGCATATTAGCCTGAAAGGACTACATACATACGCAATACCTATTTAGTTCAGTGTGTGTTTAGGATATATATATATATATATATATATTTATTATTATTATTATTATTATTATGAAAAAAGTATCTACAATAGGCATAATGCTTAAATAATCTGGAATCTGTATAGTCTGACTCAAATATACGATATGGCTAATCAAACTTTGCTTCTGACTAGCCAATTTCTATTTGTTATTCGTGCCCCATGTTATTGATAATAAATTAACGTGTGCAAATACAATTTATATAGAGAATTCGTTATTTCGGTCCAGTCAGCATTGTTAAACAATCAATTGAAACTAAAAGTGCAGCAACAAAATTACTCTTTTTAAATTAAAAAAATAAATATAATATTATCTGTAAATTTCAGCTTCCTCTGCTTATGTCCGTCTCCCCAAAGATTTAATTTTGCGTACGAGATAAATATAAATAGAGGTTGATTAGTCCGACTTTTTGTTCTTTTTCTTTTGATTTAATAAGCGACAATATCGATGTTTTCCTAAGCTTCCGTAACACACACACACACACACACACACACACACACATCGGGCGAATGTTTTGATGAAAGGATTATTATTCCCAACTAGCTTTTAGGTAAAAATGCACTTTCGTATACATTAACTGAATACGTTAAAAATATCGCGAACAAAAATAAACAAATAAATAATATATACCTCAACGAAATACATTTCTACACTAGCTAGAATTAGTTTAGTAGTGGAGCTTAAGGCCTCCAACTCTGTTGTCGTGGTTTTCTTCCTAGGTTTAGCCGCGCTAAGTCGTACATGACGAAATGCAAAATGCGATAAATCCAGTTTGTTGAAATTTAGAAATTAAACAGTAAAACCTAGAACATAACAATTCTAGTCTTCAATTATAAACTTATCCATGGGAAAAAAGTGTTTGTGTGTAATTATTGAACCGATAAACTCTTAAACAACTGGCCAGACAACAGTGTAATTAATCAGGAATAATAAGCATGCACCAAGCATGATTCATAACGAGTAAACTTTTTGTTTTGATGGATGAATAACGCGTATAACTATGTTGGCAAGTCGAAATGCAAACTGTTCGTTTCAACTTGCCGATATATTTCTATTATTTGTGCGTGTGTGCAAATTGAAACGTAGCTTGAACTGGTTTAATAAAAAAACAAAAAACAATTCTCACCTATCTGGTGTTAGCTAAGGCTGCATGAAACGCGGCTTGAACGCCAAATGTTTTGGTTTGGATTCTAGCCAACCTTACCCATTTTTAAAATTTTGAAATCGATAATATATATTACATAACATAATATTACATTGATAATTTGCTTTATAATAATAATTCCACAACCTAGATTAATTAAAATATATTTAAGTATATTTTACGACCGGGCAAGACCAAGCACTCCTCTTCCATGTAAAATTAAAATCATTGCAGTTTGCCGATATCACATGATGTAAATGAAGATATTGGAATATTGCAGAGTGTTAAAATATTTTTTGTAGCAACAGCTTTGACATTTTAAAAATGTCCTTTGCGATTTGAATTTGAATTTCCATCTACGAGATTCACTCTTGAACTAATTAACCAATCATTATGAATTTTATCACAGCTGTTGTTTAGTTTACATATGTTCCCTGTAAATGGGATGAAGCCTTTCGTGAAAATTCAGATAGTTCCGTAGGCACGGCAAAAAAAAAGGTAGAAAAACCAAGTTTACTTTTTGTTTTTTTAAGCGAATTAAAATCTATTATTATTAAGCAACATTTTTCCAAAAAGATAAAAGCTTGCATTTTATCATATAAAAAGCAAAATAATATAAAACATTTTCTCTTATTTTTAATAGAATTTTAAATTTTAACTTTTCTAATAAAATAAAAACGTCATTCACCGCTATTTTTGTCTCGATGGATAACACATTTTTTCAAAGGTTTTGGAATCAATTATTATTGTTTTTTTTTTCTAAACAAGGTTTAGGATAATTTGCTATAAGAATATGCAAAAATATAACATAAGCACCTGAATTTCAAGTAATTCCATCTTTTTTCTCAGTCTATGGATTTCGCGTGGCGAAAATGAAAAACATCTTAAATTTAATGATAGTTTTGAAATAGCTACTGTAGTCTATGCATGAATAAGCGAAGTCATTTTGTCCTGTAAAATTCCTTGCATTTTCAACGTTTATTTTGAGGATTAAGTGAAGAATCAACTTTATAAGAATTTAATTATTTTTTGATTAATGATACATATTTGTTGCCTATATAACACCAAAATTAAGTAACATTGAGGCTGGCCAGTACTCGATGGGTGACCATATTGAAAATGCTAGTCGCCGTATGTCTTGGAGACAATTCCTGCATCTAGTATTATGTTTGGTCGTCTTGACTCTGACTTGCCATCAGGAACAAGTGTTTCTGAACGAGAATGTGGTAGAGGAAAAAGTCCCCAATACTTTAAACTAAGTCGGGTGCAAATCACACCAAAAAGAAGTGGGGATAACAACTGTTTGTAAATGCGGACAACTGTTTGAATGCCTTTATGGTCTACCATAGGTGGAAAAAATATTGCGTAACGACAATGTGCCGAAAGAAATTATCGTATTTTTAGCAAAATGCGCAGTTATTTTTCGCTTTTATCTTTTTTTAGTATCGATTAATCAAAGTAGTTCCAATTTAATGGTATGTTAGAAATATAAGGCTCATTAAAAGAAATTTATTAATTTATTTTTAAAATATTTAAAAGTAGTGTTTTTCATTAAAAAAAAAAAATATATATATATGTGTGTGTATTTATTTTGCTAATTTGACAGAATAATTATTATCAACAGATACAACGAAGCGTGATTCATTAAAGTTTATTTGTTTTATAAAACACTTTAGCTCACACCAATAATTTTGTGTTATCTAAATTCAAAATTATTTAATGAATTTTGATCGCAATTGGAAAAGGGATTATGCGTGTAGTATAATGATATTTTAATTTCATGCTCTGTAAGTGTGGCTTAAAACTGTTCTTCCTGATGAAATCATTTTACCCATCTTGGGACTGGTCTTCTACGAGGTCCATTTTATTGTATGTGTTATTTTCATTTATTTACGTACACTCATAGATATTATTTATATATTTGTTAAATAGTGAGTAGTATGCATCTACAAATTCTTATAGAGGAAATAGTACTTTTCACTGGAGAATCATGAATTTAATTGCTATCCAGTTTTTACATCTCAGAAACCGCTAGATGGTAAACAGATTCGTTTTCTATTTAACTATTTCAGTGAAGACTTATATTGGTATGTAGCTGAATTTCGTTTTCGTCATGAATTTTTCAACGGTATGTCCACTCATGCAAGTTCTAAGTCTGCGGTATGTTGAACTTAAGATATCTAGGAATTTAAACTGCATTTTTGTGCGTTTTTGTTGATTTTCTTAATTTCAATTGCCAATGATTTATTAAACCATATATATATATATATATATATATATATATATATATATATATATATATATATATATAATTAAAAACTGAAAAAGGTATGGGATCGTTTGTACATGCCTGACATTTAATGAATGTCATTAATGACGGACACTAATTTTTGCAAGAAAAATCTACGACGATTAGTTAGCAAAAGGATGTCTTCTGAGAAAATGTTAGTCTTGCAACCATTAAGAACTTATGTGACAGCTTTTTATTACTATAAAATTATACGATCAACTTACCTTTGACTTATACAGACTATTCGGCGTCTTCCGTTAAACCAACTTGCCTATCCTTTACGCAACTCAGAAGTTTCCTTTCTGCGTTTCCAAGCGCTCAGAAACCGTTTTCTAAAGATGTTTCAACATAATAAACCCTGCCTCATCTTTCAAACGAACAGGATTAGTGCTATTCATGAACTTTATTCAAAAACGGTAATGAGGCAGGATTCTGAACTTATCTTGGCATCTTCATCGCAGGCATTGTCTGCTAGGCGTTTTGTCTGTCAAACTTCAGCTTGAAACTTAATTTTCACTGCTAAACCTTTTAGACACGACCATGCGTTTCTGCAAGACTTTCTATCTGTTGCAAGTTTAAAATAGCTTTTTCATCGGTCTATCAGCTTCATTTTCAAATTACATTTTTTGTCAGTCTGTCAACTTCATTAGGAAATTGCATTTTCTCGCTTCTTGTAAGCTTTGTTTTTAAATAGCTATTTGTTGTCGGTTCGTCAGCTTCTGTTTGAAATAGTCTTTTTATCGGTCTGTCAGATTCGGTTTGTTATCGGTCTGTGAGCTTCACTTTAAACTACTATTTTGTCAGTCTGTCAGCTTCAGTTTGGAATAGCTTTTGTTAGCTTTTTTTAATAGCCATTTTATTGGCCTGTCAGGTCTATTTTTAAATAGGTTTTAGTCGGTTTGTCCGTTTCAGTTTGAAATAGTGTGGGTCTGTCTCTGCAGTATGACAATGATCTCTCAAAACACATACTTAAATCATTCCTTGACATCTATGCTGATGACACGACCATCTATAGCAACACATCAAAGGCCGTAAATGACAAAGTTCTCTCTAATTATCTCTCCTCTGATCTTGAGCACGTGGTACAATGGGGGAAGAGGTGGCTGGTCACTTTTAATGCATCCAAAACCAAGCTTCTATCTTTACATCATCAACGCTCTGATCCCCATCTGGAATCAATTGAAATGGATGGCTCTCGTCTTCGAGAGGCTCCATGTTTTGACAAGCTTCTGGGTTAGACCTTTACTCCTGATCTAAAATGGAACACGTACATCAAATCTGTTGCCAGGGACGCTGGAAAAATGGTGGGATGCTTCAACCGCTCCAGAAGATATCTCACTACTGATGCAATTCTCTATCTTTATAAAAGCAAAGTACGTCCAAGGATGGAGTACTGCTGCCACACCTTGACAGGAGCTGCTAAAATCTGCCCATCCTACCTTGACAGAGTACAAAATAGACTTCGTGGTTCAGTGGGGGATGACCTTTTCTCTTCCCTGCAACCTCTCTCACACAGAAGAGACGTTGCAAGCCTGTCTTTGTTTTATCGCTATTTCCATGGCAAGTGCTCGTCTGAGCTCCAATCCCTCGTTCCCCCTCGCCAATCTTTCACGAGAAACACCCGTCTGGCTGAAACTACTGTCAATGATTTTCCCCACTCTTTATCTGTGCCTAAATCCAAACGCAGATTCCATGAGCAAAGCTTATTTCTTAGAAATGCACGCCAGTGGAACTCTCTGCCGCTTTCCTGTTTCCCACCTGACTACAACGTGGACGTCTTCAAGTCCAACATAAACAACCTCCTGACAAACCGCCCCCTTAAGTAAGACACTCTATCAAAACCCCCAATACTAATGATTACTACAATACTATCTCATTGATTACTGTACACGCAATAACCCTTATTCCTGAGTGGCCTTCGGGCCTTGATAAGTGGTGACCCCATGTAAAATAAATACATTTTAAAAAGGTTTACAGTTTAAACTCTAGTCATTCGTATATAAAAAGTGAATCTTACGTTTTGTAATATCAGTGTAGTTTTCTTCCCGTAAATTATGATTTGTATCTCCATCGAAGGTAATCGACTTTTTGTTTCTACTTGTGAGACATTCGCAGAGAGAACTCGCCTTTCTGCCACAAAGAAAAAAGGCATCTCTTTTACTCTTCATTTTCATAATGCCAGACAGGTTCTATGGACACGGCCTCTTTGCAAGATCGTCTCACCTGTGGAAAACATTACCGCAATAATAGTGAGGGTGTGCGATAACTATACATACCTTAAATTTTCTATATAGAACATCACAATCCGACATAATTAAACTATTCACGCATACAGTTATTACACAACAACAAATAGAAAAGTTGTCATGAATTATCAGAAGTTTTTATTTCATCAATTATATTTGGTTTGTGGGTCGAGGGATGTCGAGTAGTTCATTTTGCCTCCATTCTTAGTCGTTATGGGTCATTTGGGAATTGAAGTCGAAGGCAAGTAATTCAAAAACATGTTACATCAGGTACGGAAATGTTTGCAAAAGTCCTTGGTGTGTTCGTGTCTTGTGTGTGTGTTTTTAAAATGGTTGTTCCATCATGGTCCGGCGCAAGCTCCCCGGGGCAACAAAACCATTGGAACCATAGGTTTTCCCCTTATATAAAGAGGTCGATAGGGTGTCGGCTATAGTCGGCTATTGAAGCATCGTTTTTTATATAAAAATATAAATATATTTTTACAATTTAAGGAGAATTTTGAAACCCGACAGTTGAGAGCCGTCCGTTGCCATCGGAATCCATGCTTCAACAGTTTACAATTACAATTCAATTAGTTTTTTTTTATGAGTAAAAAATGGTTAAAAGCACAAGAGGAGGAGAGTCGTGCTTCCATAACAGGCTCGTTAACGAGTTCCCTTCGAAATCTGGGGACTGGGATTGTTTTAACACGGCCGAGTTTCGTAAACATCTGTCACTCAAACCTGTTGATATAGTCTGAAATATTGAAAATCAAACAACACAAGGGCCCAAATTGTGGTGAGCTGGACCTCCCTCGAAAAAGACTCTCACATTGTGTCATAGTCGTACAACGGCTTATTATATTGTACGATTACTATCCATTTGTTACAAGAGACAAATAAATAAACCAATTGTTGTTGAAGCATAATTGCATGGATTAACATGAAGACAGATTTTGAAACTGAGACAAACCAGTTGAATGAACAGGCGATATCATATAAATTTATTGCTGCATTCGTCATCCATACTATAGTATTGTTTACCTAGTTAAGGCCGTGTGTGTGTATGTGTGTGTGCCTCCTTGCGTCTATACAATTATTGGCATGCCGTTAAACACATCCTTATCTCATATATTGATCATGCCCATCAGCGTAATGAATGTTTAATAATACAGACATAAAGACGTTATTCCAAACCCTTGTCTCGTCTCGGATATCAACGTTTCTGGAATGAATAAATCATTTTAAGTATCCTCACGTATCGAATGCACATAAGTGATCGTCGTGTGTTATATAATTTATTATAACTACTATTCACTCTGACAGTGTGTGATGAATTATTGCCGGACATTCTTTTCAAGATCTGTTGCAATGCTATCGGTCCAGACGCCTTTCGATTAGAGTAAAGATTCTGGGAGAAGAGCTGATTTTTACACTAACATACCTGTATTCCATAAATAAAATAAAATGAAAACAAAACGGGTTTCATTTCAGTGAAGTGGCACTGGTAAAGTACAGATGAAGTCGCTAAGACGACGACGATAAATGACATAGAAAAAAATCACTCGGTGAATATATCTATATAAAACAGCACTTTGTGTGTGCGACTTCGTTTCCGTTGGACTCCGAAACGGTTGTGCCGATTTTGAACAAAAGTGTAATACAAATGTACTTGATATGTATATGAGTGATCTTAAATAGGTTTTGCATCAGAATGCTTCTATTGATAATCGAAAAATTCCATCAAAGAATTAAGTCCGATTTTGACCAAAGTTAACACCTTATAAAGCTTAACATAACACTTGCATCTGAGAAGTGTTATCACCGCACAAGTAGAAAAGACCAACGTACAAAATCATCAGTAGGTTCTTTAGTGATACAGGGCGCGTTCAAAATTTGTTACTTTTCCGGGCACAATTTAACCATGGTTCTTGATTTTCGCATTTTACGCTTTAATTCAGATATTATGTAGACCTACTTTCATACAATCAGCAGTAGGTTTTCTATAGTGCAATGTGCACTGCAATGTATTGAACATTAATTCAGTGTTGGAAAACATGTTCAGCTTCCTCCCGATACACTGCGATTAGTACCCTCTGAGAACAGGCAACTAATTGATTAAAAAAAATAATGGCAATTTCACCGATTTCAATGAGGTTAAATGTGGGGGGTGCATTTGTTGATCCTCCTTAGGTCCCGGGCAATATTGGCTCTATCTGCTAGTGTTAAATGAATGTGTTTTTGCTTTTTAGCTGCCTTAGTGTTCGTGTGCAATTGAGAACAAAATGTCTAATATCAAGATAAAACAGCTTTGCTAAGCGAAATTCTACGAGAGACTCAATGATATTTTTGTATTATCAACGGGTTATGCTAATATCGTAAATATGTGTGTTTACGTCGTAAATTAATCGGACCTTTTTTTCATGTAGGGTTAATGAAACACGGTTGCACCAACTAAGGTGTTGAGACTATATAAGTAAAATTTATTAAAAGAAAATACCTTTGTGTTTTACTCCTTCACAATGAACTTTACTGCTTGCATTGTAGTAGCTTTCTATGAACTATCTTTCTTATACATACAATCTGTCTGTCTGTCTGTCTGTCTGTCTCTCTCCCTTTCTCATATATATATATATATATATATATATATATATATATATATATTATATACGGACACGTGTTTTGTAGATTACGTTTTATTAGCGTGGCTAAACTTTAGTCTGAAGCTTAACCACTGAGCTCATTTCCGCCAGTGCTCTTAGATATTGCGTTTTTTATAGATGATATATACTTCTTTATTTTATTCGCATTATTTTATTTATTTTTATTTATAGATGATGTTTATTTGTTTATTTTTAGAACAAAAATTCATTTAAACCATCTCGCAACCAACGATCTCTTTCTTTTTCTCTCTCTCATATGCGTATGTGTGTGTGAGAGAGAGGAAAGAATGTTTCCTTGTTTGTAATTCTTTCTAGAAAAACGGGTTTCTACCAAACTCTTCTCTCAACTTTTGGTTTACAGACTTGAAACCTGATATATAAGAAATTTGGACTTGTGGAACAAATTCGGTTTGATCTTTAGCCGGTAAAATTAGTTGCTATCATATCAACTTTGAAAAAAATTTGAACTTGGCAGACGTAAGTCAACTAAACGTGTTACGTCTATGCACGCGGAAATATACGTTTAAGTTGTTTCCCTTTCAAAATTTCTTATCTGATGATAACTGAAACTAACGAATTAGGCTGAAGCGATAAATTTTTTGGTTGCGATTCTAGTTGATGGTACCGGAGTTATTTTTTATTTTAAAATAACTACTATATATTGGATACAATAAAATAATCAGTAGAAAATTGGCTCTTTTATAATAGAAAAAATTTGCATTAATAAAATGTCATAATAAATGGATTTTATGACTTTGCAAGGTGCTAGCATACACACACATATTATTGCCTACAGACACTCGTGTGTCATCCTTTTGGGAATCATCAGTGCAGGGAGTTAGGATTACAGACGGCTGGGAGTTTCGATTCCGACCACGAAGCCATCTCTGACTCCATTAGCAAGGAGCATACCACATTGCGAACGTAAATCGGGAGAAATACAGTTGAAATTAAGTTTTTAAAATATGTACATGGCGAGTGATCTCATGGTTATAAGATCATGATCTGCGCATGTTAGCTGAAGTAACCGACTTAAAGTTCAGCTGAGTACTCAACAATGAGAGACGAGTTCTTAAATAAATAATGTATATATATACAAACTTATAATTACGGCTATGAAAACAGCATATTCTTTTGATTGTTTTGACTGTTGAGTATATCCGTTAATATCTTATGTTTTTATATAGACTAATATGGTTCTCTGTTGATTAAGTGTGTGTAACTGTGTCGCATATATACTCGAGAGTCTAAAGAATGAAAAGAATATTCTGTTGTCACAGCCCTACTTATAGTGTATAGTTTTTTAAAATAATGCAATTTATATTAGCTTTTGCAAAACCTATGAGCGACCTCATGTTTGCTTTTAACTAACTTGTGATGCATGGCGTATATATATATATATATATATATATATATATATATATATATATATATATATATATATATATATGGCGATTAAGCTACGCGGAATAGTCTTTGTAGCTTAATCGCCGTACATATTTTATAATTTACTACCTAGCTCTACCTACGTATTGAGCACTGTTGAAGTAAATACTTAAAGTTTACGCATAAATTTATACTTCCGTATATTAATTCCTGTGATTAAATGTAGTTATATATATATGTGTGTGCGTGTGTGTTTACAGATAACATATGAATATTATTTTTGGGTGTATCTATAGACACACACTATCATTAAAACGCACGTGTGCAATGTTCATTGGACGATGCGTTCACATCAATATGTTAGCAAATTGCCAATGAAAACATAATTAGTCGTGAACAAAAAGGTGATGTCGAT
>NC_136503.1:54427254-54539754 GCF_053919585.1 Euprymna scolopes | reverse complement strand
GCGCATATCATGCAACCACCAAAAATGTCTTGAAAGTACAACCCAGAAACTAAAATATGAAATATTTATTACATTATCTACGATTTATAGTTAACTAGCAGAGAAACCCGACGATGTTCGGGATTAAATGAGGATCAACAAAATTTCCACCTTCCCATACTTTTATTGTTCTCGGAATCTCTAAAATCATCCATTATTTAATCAAATCGACTTATTGCTTGCTCTCGTTACCCCCCCTCCTCTCCAATGTACCGGGGTGAAGCTTCACATGCCTCCCCGCAATTAATTAGTTCACGAAACATTGTAGTAGACATGCATATTTCATAAAATTATCTGTAAATAATGTCTTCAGTTAAAGATTAAAATACGAAACTCAAATATCATGGTTCAAGTATGCTCTACGTATACAGAAGCATTCATTTTGGACGCGCCTCCGTCTTAAAGAACTAATAGTTGATTTTATGAAATTATTTGTAATTAATCACTTAAATTAAAGTGAAATGTACAAATGTTAAGTATCATGGTTCATTTTTGCTCTAAAAATAAACATTTCGAACGCGCCACTATCTTATAAAAGAATCAACAGTTGATTTTATAGGCTAGGCTTTTCTGCTTGTGCGTTGATGAAACTTTTTAAATGCACTCAAGATGTTAGGCTGTATAAAAGAGTTAACTTCGGTGAAAATCGAACTTTCTTTTTTAATTAGATTTTATATTATGGATTTTCGATACTTTTTAGATGCACTCCAATACAAAACCTACGTAAGAACACTCCCAAACACATCAAGTACCTACGTGTGAATTTTTTAAACAATCGGCCGAGCTGTTCCATAGGGAACGTACTCGCATGCACTAGCGCTCACACACACACTCACACACACAACACACATACACACACACTCGCACACACGCACGTACACAGTTCCGTTTACGTAACAGTAGAGATAGATATTACAAAAAGTCAAAGATACTGAATTTCCACCAACGGCTTCCACACCTCTTTTTACTACTTTCCGTAAAATCAAATTAAATTAAATATACAGAAGAAACCCGGGATGTGGTGGCCCCAGGATAGCTTGCGATGTGGAATACGATTTTTTTCCGGCCTCTATCTACGGTAATTGCCCCGCCTTACGGTGTTATTTATAACGTTATTTGATTATATACATGAGTTTTACTATATTTTCTTACTAATTTTGAATGCCGTATCCCGGGGTTCTATCGTACTCCACATTACGGCCTTTTACATTTAGCAGGTGAATTGCAAAAAATTCATAACGATCGGTCAGTTTGCTAAGAAGTGAACCCTGTCCACGAAAATATACAAACATATACACATAGCTATCTTTCTATCGATAGGTTTGATTGTTTTTTTTTTGTTTTTGTTTTGTTTTGTTGTTGTTTTTTTTGTTTGTTTTACGGCATATGAGCCTTTTTCGTATTATTAAATACCGAATCAAGTACTTTTATTTTTCAAGTTCTTTATATAATCAAATATTTCTTTATGATGTTTGTTTTGGGGTTTTTTTGTTTGTTTGTTTTTTTAAGTTTTTTGTTTTTATTTTTCGTAGAAAATAATTTATTTTGGCAAAGCAAAACGAATAAAAACTAACTCACAATGATTTGCATATTTTAGGTCAGGAAATGTATTTTAAATAGCGTGATCTGATAGCACAAAGATGCTTAGCAGGTGTGTTCAGAAATGTATAATTTCTATGATTATATAACAGGAATAATACAAATAAATTTCTATAATTATATAAAAGGATTTTTTTATGTGTGTCTGTTTTCGTCCTCTATAGACTCAGGAATAGTGGGTCGAATTATTTGAAATTTAACACCAAGGTACATTATGTGCTAGGCAGTACTCCTAGATAGATTTTGTATCGGAATGTATCCGATAAGTATCAATAATCAAAATAATCCTATGAAAGAAGGAACAGACGATTTTAACCAAAATAAACACTTTCCACAACCTACCATCACAAGTACATTTGAGAAGTTTTATCACCACACAAGCCACAAGCCGAAAGGTCCGACATATTAAGTCAACAGTAGGTTCTTTGATATGACAGGGTCGCGTTCGAAATTACTGTTTCTGTTTATAGCATAACTGAAGAATGAGTGCTAACTTATGCATTTTAAACTTTAATGAAAGCAATTATGTATGAAAATCTTATAAAAATAAAAAGTAGGTTCTCTGCAGTGCAATATAGCTTACAATATATTGTGGGCTGCGTCACTGCGGAGACGCATGTAGATCTTCCTCCCTGTGTGCCGCGATGGGTCTTCAAGTAAACCAGGCAATCAATCGATTTGATTGAAAAATAGGCGATTGCACTGATTTCGATGACTATAAATATGAGTGGGAAACATTCATTGATCATCATTCAATCTCGGGCAACGTCGGGTCTCCCTACTAGTATCTGATTAATTAGCTTAAGAGGGAACCCTGTCAATACAAATATATAAACACTGAAGTCCGTAGAGATATACGTGTGTGATTTTAATCTCCATAATGGAATATACGACAACCACTTCAGTTTCTGTTTTGTTCTGGTTTTGCTTGTATTCATCTGCTTGTGCTTAAAACAGGCGTTTTTTGTTTGTTTGTTTTTTATAGAAATATTGAAGTCAACCTTTAGGCGTGACGAGAGTTAGGATTGCTTAGTGCAGTGATTAAAGATTTAAACTGATTAGGAAAAATGAAAACTCAAACGAAATATAGAAAAATAAACAGTATTTTTTTTTTGTATTCATATTTAATTCCAATCCATAAATATAAAAAAAGTATGCAGAAAATGAAAGATTGTATACTGATGCGATTTTTTTTAACGATAAAGCAAACTAGAAGGCGAAAAGATGGAAGAATTGAGGGATTTTTTTAAAAATGTGTATGAAAATTAAATAGAAGAACGGATGAACGACAGAATTAAATGGTAAAAAAAACGCATCTTGAAACTTTGCTCGTTTATACGAGCAAATGTATTTATTTTTTAATAATAATAATAATAATAATGATAATGATAATAATAATAATAATAATAATGTATAAGTAAAAAGCACCAATTCATATGATGGAGGTATAAAAAGATGAATTGCTGCTTCCTTTAGGAATTAATACAATTGGATATGATAACAAAGTTTTTTTTTTAATCTTATGAATGGTGATGTGGATGTGAGTTTCATACTTTTCTTATTTTGTTTTCGGTTCCAATATTTTCTTTTCCACAAACCAATTTAAGAGCAGCAATTTCCCAGATAAAACTATTAGTTTTTACTTTGAGGAAAGAAAACTATTTTTTTTTCCATTCTGCAAAACTTTTAATTGGCCACAGATTTGATGATTTTTCTTTTCATGTTATATATACGAGAATATTATTGGCCCGTTGGGTCATCTGTGTTCAACTCTGCTTAGATTGTTTAAAGCAGGAAAAGGTGAGTTTTTAAAGTCAGTTGAAGATAAAAAGTACAATAAAAAAATAATAAAAACCCGACGCTTTCTGCTCGGTCTCACTTTCTCCCACTAAAATTCTTTATATCTCTATATATTTCTGTCTTTCCTCTTTACCTCTCCCTCCCTTTGCTGTCTCTCTCGCTTTTCCTGTTTTTCTGTATCTCCCTTTTCTCTCTGTTTCTCTCTGCCTCCCCCTTTTGCCTCTGCTTCTCTCTTTCTCCCTCTTTTGCCTCTACTTCTCTTTCTCCGACTTTTGTCTCTGCTTCTCTCTCTCTCTCTGCCACTCTCTCTCTCTCTGCCAGTCTCTCTCTGCCACTCTCTCTCTCTCTCTGGCACTCTCTCTCTGCCACTCTCTCTCTCTGCCACTCTCTCTCTGCCACTCTCTCTCTGCCACTCTCTCATTGCCACTCTCTCTCATTGCCACTCTATCCCTCTACCCTACTATCTCACTCCCTCTGCGCTACTCTCTCTCTCTCTCTCTCTCTGTCCTAATTGCTCTCTCTCCCTTTGCAATACTCTTTTCCTCTGCAATACTCTTTTTCTCTGCAATACTCTTTTTCTCTGCAATACTCTTTCCCTCTGCCATAATCTTTCCCTCTGCCATACTCTCTCTATGGCAGAGGGAGAGAGTATAGCAGAGGGTCATACACTCTCTCTCTCTCTCTCTGTTCCATACTCTCTGTGCCATACTCTCTGTGCCACTCTCTCTCTCTCTGCCACTCTCTCATTGCCTCTCTCTCTCTCTCATTGCCACTCTCTCCCTCTACTCTACTCTCTCACTCCCTCTGCGCTACTCGCTCTCTCTGCCCTAATTGCTCTCTCTCCTTTTGCAATACTCTTTCTCTCTGCAATACTCTTTCCCTCTGCCATAATCTTTCCCTCTGCCATACTCTCTCTATGGCAGAGGGAGAGAGTATAGCAGAGGGGTATACTCTCTCTCTCTCTGTTCCATACTCTTTGTGCCATACTCTCTCTCTGCCATACTCTCTCTGCCATACTCTCTCTCTGCCATACTCTCTCTCTGTCATACTCTCTCTCTCTCTGTCATACGCTCTCTCTGCCATACCCTTTCTCTGCCATACTCTCTCCCTGCCATACTCTCTCTCTGCTATATTCTCTCTCTGTCATACTCTCTCTCTTCCATACTCTCTCTCTGCCATACTCTCTCTCTGCCATACTCTCTCTCTTCCATACTCTCTCTCTTCCATACTCTCTCTCTGCCATACTCTCTCTCTGGCATACTCTCTCTCTGCCATACTCTCTCTCTTCCATACTCTCTCTCTGCCATACTCTCTCTGTCATACTCTCTCTCTCTGCCATACTCTCTCTCTCTCTGCCATTCTCTCTGTGCCATATTCTCTCTCTGCCATTCTCTCTGTGCCATACTCTCTCTCTGCCATGCTCTCTCTCTCTCTCTGTCATACTCTCTCTCTCTCTGCCATACTCTCTCTCTGCAATACTCTCTCTCAGCCATACTCTCTCTCAGCCATACTCTCTCTCAGCCATACTCTCTCTGTGTCATACTCTCTCTGTGCCATACTCTCTC
Organism: Euprymna scolopes; assembly: GCF_053919585.1. Taxonomy (NCBI): domain Eukaryota; kingdom Metazoa; phylum Mollusca; class Cephalopoda; order Sepiida; family Sepiolidae; genus Euprymna; species Euprymna scolopes. The sequence continues at coordinate 54,534,751 of NC_136503.1, read as the reverse complement.
TCTCTTTGCCATACTCTCTCTCTCTCTGCCATACTATCTGTGTGCCACACTCTATCTCTCTCTGTGCCATACTCTCTCTCTCTGCCATACTCTCTCTCTCCCTGCCATACTCTTTCTCTGCCATATTCTCTCTATCTCTGCCATACTCTCTCTCTCTTTCTCTCTCTCTCTCTCTGTGCCATACTCTCTGTGTGCCATACTCTATCTCTCTCTGTGCCATACTCTCTCTCTGAAATACTCTCTCTCTGCTATACTCTCTCTCTGCCGTACTCTCTCTCTCTGCCATATTCTCTCTCTGCCATACTCTCTCTCTCTCTCTCTCTGCCATACTCTCTCTCTCTGCTATACTCTCTCTCTGCCATACTCTCTCTCTCTTCCATACTCTCTCTCTGCCATACTCTCTCTCCCTGCCATACTCTCTCTCTGCCATACTCTCTCTCAGCCATACTCTCTCTCAGCCATACTCTCTCTCTGTCATACTCTCTCTCTGTCATACCCTCTCTCTGTCATACTCTCTCTCTGTCATACTCTCTCTCTGCAATTCTCTCTGTGCCATACTCTCTCTCTGCCATTCTCTCTCTGCCATACTCTCTCTCTGTCTCTGTCATACTCTCTCTCTCTGTCATACTCTCTCTCTGCCATACTCTCTGTGTGCCATACTCTATCTCTCTGTGCCATACTCTCTCTCTGCCATACTCTTTCTCTCTGCCATATTCTCTCTGTCATACTCTCTCTCTCTCTGTGCCATACTCTCTGTGTGTCATACTCTATATCTCTGTGTGCCATACTCTTTCTCTGCCATACTCTCTCTCTCTCTGCCATACTCTTTCTCTCTCCCATACTCTTTCTCTCTGCCATACTCTCTCTCTCTGCCATACTCTCTCTCTCTCTCTGCCATACTCTCTCTCTGCCATACTCTCTCGCTGCCATACTCTCTCTCAGCCATACTCTCTCTCTGCCATACTCTCTCTGTCATACTCTCTCTCTCTCTCTGCCATACTCTCTCTCTGTCATACTCTCTCTGTGTCATACTCTCTCTGTGTCATACTCTCTCTGTGTCATACTCTCTCTGCCATACTCTCTCTGCCATACTCTCTCTCTCTCTGCCATACTCTCTCTCCGCCATACACTCTGTGTGCCATACTCTCTCTCTGCCATACTCTCTCTCTCTCTCTGCCATACTCTTTCTCTGCCATATTCTCTCTATTTCTGCCATACTCTATCTCTCTGTCATACTCTCTGTGTGCCATACTCTATCTCTCTCTGTGCCATACTCTCTCTCTGCAATACTCTCTCTCTGCTATACTCTCTCTCTCTCCGCCATACTCTCTCTCTGCCATACTCTCTCTCTCTGCCATACTCTCTCTCTCTGCCATACTGTCTCTCTCTGCCATACTCTCTCTCTCTGCCATACTGTCTCTCTCTGCCATACTCTCTCTCTCTCTGCCATACTCTCTCTCTCTGTCATACTCTCTCTCTCTGCAATACTCTCTCTCTGCCATACTCTCTCTCTCTGCCATACTCTCTCTCTCTGCAATACTCTCTCTCTGCCATACTCTCTCTCTCTCTGCTATACTCTCTCTCTCTCTGCCATACTCTCTTACTGCCATACTCTCTCTCTGCCATACTCTCTCTCTGCCATACTCTCTCACTCTGCCATACTCTCTCTCTCTGCCATACTCTCTCTCTGCCATACTCTCTCTCTGCCATACTCTCTCTCTGCCATACTCCCTCTCTCTCTATGCCATACTCCCTCTCTCTATGCCATACTCTCTCTCTCTCTCTGCCATACTCTCTCTCGGCCATACTCTCTCTCTCTCTCTGTCATACTCTCTCCCTGCTATACTCTCTGTCTCTCTGTTATACTCTCTGTCTCTGCCATACTCTCTCTCTGTCTTGTATATATATATATATATATATATATATATATATATATATATATATATATAAAATATCTATTTTCCTTAAAATCAATTTCCTTCTGTCTATATTTTCTTTGTTTTTCTTTTCCTCTCTATCTCCCTTTGATTTTTTTTTAGTTTTCTTTTCTCCCTTTTGTCTGGGTCTCTTTCGTTTGCTCTATAGTTTTTTTTTTTCTTTTTCTCGTCTTCTCTCTACTTTTCGCTCTTTCTAGCTCTGTTGCTTCCCATATCTCTTACTCTTTTGTCTATGGTTATAATTGTTTATAATTTAATTCTTCTACTGCAACCTATTTTTCTTCGCTCATAAGAGCAGAGTAAAAAAGAAATTGTTTTCTAATACATGGGAAAATCAAATTCGCAAAAATAGACCCCCAACATTGGTGCAAAAATAAAGATTTCCTCGGTGTAGAATGATGTATCCTTCAGTGGCTGAGGACAAAAACTGTATGCTGTAATATAACAGATACTACACTTTACAACACGTATTCCCCATAAAGTAAGCTATTGGGTTTTAAAAAATGGTGCAAGGTTTTAAAAATCTACGGTAGAGGTCTGAGTCCGTGATCAGTTGCCCTTTATTATCCTAGTACCTTTTTGCCACCACAATACCACATTTAGTCTATTGCGTACCCTTCTCAAATATTCATGATTTTTAAAATGATTTTATTTAGCAAGAATATAATTTCGTTAAATTTCCTATTACGTAGATTATGTGGAATACTATTTTCATCTTGAGTGTTATTTTCACAACGTGTCTCCGACCTTCTTCGGAGACTGTACTGAAGAGGGACTCACTCTATGTAGGTGGAATTGGCTTCCTCCGTAGGAGGAAGTCTTATTGGAGTAAAAAATTCATAGGGGACCTGCAGTATATTCCCGTAAAGGGAAGTAACATGAGTTTGCAGCTCTTGCAAGAAGGATTCGGCGTACTTTTACAGACAGCGTCTGCTTTCCTAAATGGTCACCTATTTGATACTGACCAGGCCCAACGTTGCGCAACTCCGGTGATCCAACGAGAACCAGTGCGTCAACGTGGTTATGCAGTATCTTCAGGTGGGAGGTGTCGACTACAGGAATCTGAATAAATGAATTCCGAATTGAATTCATTTATCCAAGAGAGTAAAATTTCTCGTTCTATCAGCCATGGCCACGTAGAAGTACTAAATAAGGTGCAATTTTATGTTGAAGTTCGCCCGCACTGATGATTGAACCTACAACCTCTAGAAGCGTTTCACTTCAAACTGAATGTTACCAAGTACTTTACCATTTAATACATTTATAGTATGATTTTTTTTAGCCTTAAGCTCCGTAACTCCGTTCGGAAATCCTGTACCAGTTCTCTAGTTCGATAGATATATTCCCAAGTTCCGTAAAGTACCCCTGAAGAAATTCGGAGGTTACATCAGCTAAAGTGTTGTGGGGATAACACACAAGATTAGAACAGTAGTCCGATGGATCCAAATGATACGATGATACGACTTCTCATTCGTCGTCTTAAAAACATCAGATATATCGTGAAATGAGAGATATTACACTTCACTCATAGTCAAAGGAAGAAGGTTTGTCTTTCTGCTGATGATTGCTACAAATTGAATGTTTTAATCATGTTTTACACTTGTTTGCAAAAGCCTTGGATTCAGTCGATTAAAGTTCGTGCGACCTTCCCTCTCTTTCCAAGTCAATAAAACGAGCAACACTAATTTTGCGTGAAATTTCATTAACGTTGGATCGATGCTCGAAGCTAGAGTTGTCTCCCTTTTTCTGTGTGTTAACAGAAGTTTATATAATGAGAATCTCGCTCCTAACCAAAGTTCAGTGATTGTTCTCTTTTGTTTCTAAGAAATTATAGTTTTAATTTTTACTAATAGCTAATTTTATAAATAACCAATGGATCTGTTTACTGTTTTGTTATTGTTTGTTGTTGTTGTTTTTTTGTTTTTTTTTCAATTTACATACCAACTAGATCCAGTAAAAACTCATTGTACTCCAGAGATTCTTTGCAATAATAAGATTGTTTTATATTTGTAAAATAGTCTCTTGGATAACGTGACTTATTAATTTGTTGTTTTTTTTTCTCATATATACTTTTATATTTATATGTTTAAGTATCAAAAACACAAAAATATTAATCTTTATCTTCTAACGAAAGCAAGCAAGCAACGGTTATCTACCCTTGGCAGGATTAACAGGATTTGTCTAAAATAGGAATTTTCTCGGCAAGTTGACATTCACAAGCGTTCTCCAGTTGCATATCTATTCCTATTAAGGCAAATGAGGATGTTAAATGTTTTGCAGTTCTTGCAGGGAGGTGTCGACGTCCTACATAACGCGCCTGGTATTTTGGAATTGTCACCCACCTGTTGCTAACCAGTCTCAACGTAGATTAAATTCGGTAATCTAATGAGCATCGATGTGTCAGCGCGGTTATACTGTATATGCACTATGCGTCGTGTGTCCATGCATATATGACGTATGAATGTAGGCAAAAGTAATGGTTTAGAACTATAACGTCTTTATTTAAGTTTTGTTTGAGTATCTAAAGTAGAACATTACGAAGTGACGGCGAGCTGGTGAAGCCATCTAGTAATAATACAAACGCTATTATTCTAATAATATGTTATTTATTATATTCTTTACTTAATGTCATCTATTATATTATTTAGTTCAATAATGCTTTCTATTATATTCTTTACTTCAATAATATCTGATATTTATTATATTTATTTCAATAATGTTATCTATTATATTAGTTAGTTCGATAGTGTTTTCTAGTATATTCTTTACTTCCATAATATCTGTTTTCTATTATATTCTTTACTTCAATAATATGTTTTCTATTATATTCTTTACTTCAATACCAGTTTTCCATTATATTCATTACTTCAATAACATCTGTTTTCCATTATATTCTTTACTTCAATAATATCTGTTTTCCATTATATTCTTTACTTCCATAATATCTGTTTTCCATTATGTTATTTACTTCAATAATATCTGTTTTCCATTATATTCTTTACTTCCATAATATATGTTTTCTATTATGTTCTTTACTTCCATAATATCAGTTTTCCATTGTATTATTTACTTCAATAATATCTGCTTTCCATTATATTCTTGACTTCCATGATATCAGTTTTCCATTATATTCTTTATTTCCATGATATCAGTTTTCCATTATATTCTTTACTTCCATGATATCAGTTTTCCATTATATTCTTTACTTCCATGATATCTGTTTTCCATTATATTCTTTACTTCAATAATATCTGTTTTCCATTATGTTATTTACTTCAATATCTGTTTTCCATTATATTCTTTAATTAAATAATATGTTTTCCATTATATTCTTTACTTCAATAATATCTGTTTTCCATTATATTCTTTACTTCAATAATATCTGTTTTCCATTATATTCTTTACTTCAATAATATCTGTTTTCCATTATGCTCTTTACTTTCATATTAGCTGTTTTTATCATATCCTTTACTCAGTTATATCTCATAGGATTAGCAAATCTCTCGACGGAGGCAACCTTTCTATAGCAATTGCTCTTGACATATCTAAGGCCTTTGTATGGCATAAAGGTTTACTTCACAAGATCCTTAGCTATGGTTTAGCTGGAAATGTCTTCTCAATTATTAAATCATTTCTTTCTGATAGGTTCATAAGAGTAGTAGTTAAGGGGCAAATCTCAGAAGCTCATTGTATTAATCCTGGTGTCCCTAAGGGGTCCATCCTGGGCCCAACTCTTTTCCTGATCTACATTAATGATCTTCCAAATCACATCCTTACATCATTTGTAGACCTGTATGCTGATGTCACTACCATGTATGGTAGCACATCTAATATAGTAAACGACCAAGTTCTCTCCGATTCTCTCTCCTCTGATCTTAAGCACGTAGTACAATATGGGAAAGGAGTTGTTGGTTACTTTTAATGCATCTAAAACCAAGCTTCTCTCTTTACATCATGAACACTCTGATCCACATCTGGCATCAATGTAAATGAATGGCTCTTGTCTTCAGGAGGCCTCAAGTTTTGACAAGCTTCTGGGCTTGACCTTTACTCCTGCTCTTAAATGGAAACGTACATCAAATCTGTTGCCAAGGCCGCTGGAAAAATGGTGGTATCTTTCTATCGATCCATTAGATATCTCACTGCTGATGCAATTCTCTATCTATATAAGAGCCAGGTACGTCCAAGGATGGAATACTGTTGCCATATCTGGGCAGTAGCTGCTAGAAAGGACTTCCCTGCCTTTATAGAGTTCAAAATAGACTTCATAGCCTCGTAGGAGATGTCCTTTTCTCTTCCCTGCAACCTCTATCTCACAGAAGAGATGTTGCGGGTTTGTCTCTGATGTATCGTTATTTTCATGGAAAGTGTTCAACTGAGCTTCAGTCTATGTTCCCCCTCGCCAAACTTTCACAAGAAACACTCGTCTAGCTGAAAACACTATCAATAATTCCCCCCACTCTTTATCTGTGCCTAAACCTAAACATAGATTCCATGAGCAAAGCTTATTTCTTAGAACTGCACGCCTGTGGAATTGTCTTCGGTTTTCCTGCTTTCCGGCTAACTACAATAAGGTTGTCGTCAAGTCTAACGTAAACAAGTTCTTGATGAGCCGTTCCATATGTTAACAAATTTACCGAATTGATTACTATATTGTCCAATTTCTACTGAACACTCTTTAACCTTTATCCTCGAGTGGCCTCTTGGCCTTTATAATGTGCTGGTGCCTGTGTAAAGAAACTTCCATAATATCTGTTTTCCATTATATTCTTTACTTCAATAATATCTGTTTTCCATTATATTCTTTACTTCAATAATATCTGTTTTCCATTATATTCTTTACTTCAATAATATCTGTTTTCCATTATATTCTTTACTTCAATAATATCTGTTTTCTATCATATTCTTTACTTCCATAATATCTGTTTCCTATTATATGCTGTGCGTATGTCTGGCTAAAACTTAAAGAAATTCAAAAACATCCACAAAGTTACTATTTTTTTGATCGCCCTCATTGCAGATGAATTATAATAAGAATTGGGGAAAAAAATATATTCATTCTTAGACCCTCAACTCGTGCAGATATCTTCGGAGCGGGGTGAGGGGTACTTTTTCCAAACACTAACTAAAAAGGAGAAAAAGCGAAAGAGACAGAAGATTTAATAGGAGTTATGTAAAACATTTGCCCCGGTCAAGGCCGGGGAGCCTTGCTGGTAGTTTTATGCAACTGATGTGATTCGATTCATAATTAAGTGAACAAGCCGTACTGTAATAATTAAATTTAACTTTCACATTCACAAAAAATCAAAACAATAGTAAAAAAGCGGCATAGTAAGTACAAAGAAAAAGCGAAAAGAAAAACTGGAAAAATAAAAGATTTCTCGGAAATGATGAGTACATACATGGTGGTGCAGACTAATCCGACACCGGGAATCATCACCCAGAATCACTAAGAGATGCCGAGGAGCATCATGAAGCGCTGGATGGACCAACTTGATGACGGACACCACTGTGTCTGCCAGAATGACTGCACCTGCACACAAAGCTGAGACGACCCAAGCGTTGATGATAAACAATGTTTCTCACCTCTGATTGACGGACTTGTGGCCGCCATCCTGACACAACTACAACAGACAATAGTAGAAGCGTGTAACTCATTTAGCGCTCGCCTTGAGATGGTCGTCTCCACTGACGAAGATTACATTCAAAAGTAATGTAGTACATAATTAACTCTTACGAAATAGTCGGCCACTGCATATACAATTTGTTTTTAATGGCTACTTCGTTTGCTTTTGCCAAGTATTGGATGGTCTGGTACGACCTGATCAGATTGTCTGAAGATACTGGCATCTTGGCTTAAAATCCATTAAGGATTGATGCTATTGTTTTTCTGTTATCTTTCTCTTTACGAATTTCAATCATGTTTAAACAAAAAAAAAAGTAAAAAGCAAAAGAAATTGTCCTCGACAAAACAACCAAACCAAACCAAACAGTATGAGTAAATATTTGAAGATGAAAATAACTGGAAGTATAAAGACATTTTTTTCATAATTACTGGATTTGGCATTACATCACAACTCTGAAAAAGGTTGATATGCCGTAACTAAAAAACAAAGCCAACCCTTATTGGATGTTGCTGCAACAGCGTATGTGCTTACAAAGCAAATAAACAATTTAGTACAAATAAAATAAAATACGTATTAGATACGTTTGAAGCCAATACAACGCATTATAACAAGATAAACATATATATATATATATATATATATATATATATATATATATATATATAATACGTATTTATTTTATTAAAACTCAACCAGCGCTTCTATCAAGGAACACAAACCCTAACGTGAATTCCGCGTGACCAACGCACCGTTCCGACATTTGTAAAGACTACCATAAAATAACAAAAGGACCTCTACTGATTCTATGCGGCAAAAACATGTCAAAAAAAAAGAAAGCATACTGATGATGAAGTGTATCTTCGAACTATATTTATAAATTTTAAACAAAATAAATATCTGTTTATTTTAATAATGCGTTATTTTGGCTTCAAACGTATCTAATACGTATTTATTTTATTCAAAATCAACCAGCGCTTCTATCAGTGAACACAAAGCCTAACGTCAATTTCGTACAAGTTTAGATCATGTAACATGGCAGCAACTAAGTCAACCTTATATTATGTAAGATAAATGATAATTGAATTGTATTTTTGTAACGGATCTTTTTTTTTTAAATATATATATAAGCTTACGTATGTGTGCAGTTTTATATATTTCTATCAGCAGGATACACTCCTTATTTATTAACCAATTTTCATGAACTTTAAAACACATCTACTAGGTATAATGGTGCGTAACAAGGAATATATTTAACTCTGTTGGAACAATAATATAGATCGGGAATAGAGAACATCGCAACTTCTTGGAGTTTCAGAATCGGAAAAATGTGTAGATTTTCCGATGCCAAAAACAACTATTTTGATTGTTTACTTTTTAAAGTTTTTTTTTTAAACAAATGATCTTAATTTGCGAGTATTAATAGCAATATAAATATTTATTGATTTACATTAACTAAAATCAAGTGTACTGTTGCTGTTGGGAAAGTATATGGACATATTACATTGGTTTATAATGTAATAAGAAAATTAAATTGCTCTCGCCCTCTCATATATATATATATATATATATATATATATATATATAATATATATATATATATACTAGGTCGTTGCCAGGTCGTAAAAAAAATACGCTTAAATATATTTTAATTTGTCCAGATTTCGTATATAAGTCTAGATTTCAAAAGTTAAGAAAAAAGTATTTGAGTGCCATCTAAACCAAAACTATAGCAGTCAAAGCTGGTGACGTTACCACTGTACCACGCATATGAACTGATTAAAAATAAACTAAAATGAATGTACAAACTGTAAAACGATTTTATTTTCAATCTTGCCCATTTTGTATTCCTTTTAAAACTATTTTAAACGTTTAAAGACCCATAAAAGAATGGACGATAAAAAATCGAACCAATTAGGGTCCTAGCGCTGCTCTGCGACTTTTAGTTTCGGAAGACATAGTTGTAAATTGAGACACAGACTGACAGACTAACATCCTTTATATCTAAGATAATGTTCAGAAGTTGAAAAAAAAGCATCAGAATCGTTAAATGTATCAGAATCGAGGAAACCATTGTAGTTGTCCCACCACTAATATTTGATTTAATTTAGTTTTATTCAATGGTAAGATGACGTTAAAACTGATGTAGTAAGCATCATGCAATAAAATTCCCTAAATTCAGGCTTCTTATGGGTATTTTAAATTTTAGAATGCATATTATAAGACAAAATGTCACAATTGAACATTCAAATATTTCACATTTACATGAAATATTATTTATATTTTTTAGAACCCAATTTAGTTAGATTCACTGCGTTTTAATTTCTTAAGACTCCGTATGTTTTAAAATTGTAAAATTTCTAGAATAAAAATCTTATGGATTTTGATTTTGAAAAAAAAAATCATAAACTTTTGTTGTTTCGTAATGCCCATACATATACGAGCGATACCATAAAAATGACCCCGACAGGATTTGAACCCGGTTCACCAGCAACTTTTGTACTACGGCAACTTGCACGTTAGAACTTATACAATAATTAATTCTTTACTAAATGGTGTCGTGATTGTTGGGGAGGTTTCGTGTCTAGAAAACTCCGAACTCTCTGACATCTGTTCTGTCGCTTGTCACGCGAAGAGAAGCAATCAAGTCGAGGAAATGACTCCAGTCTAATTTGTTTTGTGTTTGTGAACACGTTTAGGTGATAGAACACTTCCAGTGTTTAAATCGTAAACTTTTGTCAGGTTAGTTTGAACAATCCGCATCATTCCTGTAGACAGATGTTCTTGACATCTTTTTTCATCGCACTCATGCGAACACGCTCCTCCTGTCATTCATCAACTCGTAAGACAGTTTTACAAATTGAGAAACATGGACGCTTCCTTTTTCCATTAACCCAAAACTGATAAAGAGGAATTGAAAAACCAACAATTCATAGCGTTTACATTTGTATCTGAAGTCAATAATTTGTCCATTGTCTTGTAATTATCTATTACTTCATGCCTGTTTCGTGAACGGTTAATACCGTTGTAACGCGGCATTAACCGTGTCGTTACATTTAAGCCACTCGGACCAAAACGTTGTCTAGTACTTCTTTGCAACGTAACAAAAATTAAAGAAATACAAATCCGACTTGGATATTTTTCTTTTTTAAATGTAAATGAAATGCATTTATCCGTGATTCTTTCAACAATAACGCGTTTTATTATCTTTCAAAAGTCCTTTCATGCGCACATGTCTTAGAACCCCTGCCAGATTACATGTGCTTTTTAAGTCTCTTTCCCCGCCACCTGACGTCAGCAATAGCCAACGCTTTCTTGCCCTCGACTTCACGCGCCCATTTTCCCCGGTTCTTCATTTACACTTTTTGCTCGACCAGGTGCTGTACTGTTATCTCTGTGTTTATCATCTTTCCCCTGACGCCAGCGCGTGCACTTTTTTAATTTGCGTATGTGCTAAGACGGTTGCTGTTGCTAATATTTTCGCTAGTCAGCTATCCTAAAGCTGCTGAGTTTCTCCCCCTCACGCTACGATACAACGAAACTGAATTAGTCAATTTTCAGCTTTACTTTGCGTCTACTGCCTTAAATTCTGGAGTACAAAAGGCAGCTTCTCTTACCACTCGCGTCTTTGTAGCTGTTTAACTTTTTAGTTTTTAAATTACAAATTAGGAGTCCTTACCTATAGAACGACTCTCGTTAACAAGATATTAATATGTAAGGTGATTCGGAGAAAACATCTTATAACTAATTGCTGTTAATTACTGAAAATAGTTCTTATAAGAAATATTGGAAATTGTATCGCAGGTGACCGACACAAACCAGTGTGGGTGCCAGCATTAAACACCAGCTTTTCAAGACGCCTTAATATAACACCCATTTATTTAGCAAGGAAAAATTTGTTAATACTGGATCGACATTTATCAAGGTTAAAACCATTCGAGCGTTAATAAGGCACAGTTGAATAAGGGTGAATAATATATTAGAAATGAACATCTCCACGTGTCGACAGCTCAAAACAGTAGGTAACTCCTCCCCCCAAAAAAAACAACAACAATGCTTTCTCCTTTGTCAGAAACGTCGCAAATGAAATATTCTGAGTAATAGATGTGGTAGAGTGAAATGAATTTGAGGCTGGTACCCCCGTGTGTATTTTATTTTTTCGATTCTGCTATTGTCACGAGTACGTGGTACGTAGATACTCAATCCCCTCATAGTATTTGTCATCATTATGTAACTCCTAATCAATCTATCCATCGTATTAACCCACATCCTTATCCTAGATATACTAGAGGATCTGATGGATTCAGTAAGATTGTACGTTACCTGAAACAAGTGTGTACCCGAGAAGGAACAATAAGGAATCCAATCTTTCGTATCAAATATTTTACAGAATGTTTGGTTCGTTTTTATCATAATTAGGGTGCATCGAATATTCTTATAACGTGAAATTTAAATATTTAGATTGATTTATGAATTTTTTCTAATCATATTACTTTGTCAAATTCTTCAACCTGATTAATAAATGCAATTTTAGGATTGCCCGAATTATAACTTTCATGTTTTTATTTTTTATTTTGTAATGTCTTGATATATCTTGTCACATTATGGTTGCAATTAATTGTAGATGTACAAAACTATAGTAAGTTTCGTAAGGTAATAGTACAAAAATAATTAGTAAATATTTTAAACGAAACTAATCCAACCCTGCAAAGTTCCCCTATAGGTAGGTAAACCTTGAGACTTTATTGTAAAATGACAGATCAATTTGTAATCAGTAAATATTTCCTCAATTAGCAGGCAAATGCCTGCCAACCTATCTCTACCTGCCCTACTGGCGCTTTAAATAAGGAAAACAAACTTTTAGTCAACTTCTCTGTGAGGATGTCAAAAAGGCACGGAAAGCCCGACTGCTACGCCTTTGGCCTGAAAGGACATGTTTTAAATAGTTGCAGCCATATTTTGGTTGCTATCGAGCATTGATAGCGTACGTACCGAGCCTTCATCTTTATGACTAACTTACAGGGAGTTTATTCTAGGACATGTCCCTTGGTAAAATTTTGAGAGGGTGAATATAACGAGACAGAATCCTCGATGTGTTCATCTTTTATTCCAGCGATGTTTTTTTTTTCTTTTTCGGCTAAGAGGAATGATTTCAAAAGTCGTTTTATGATTCGCACATGAGGTCAGATGTAACCATACAAAATGTGTAGAAAAGATATCTATTGTAAAAAGATGAATTAATTACACAGTCCTATCCCAACATTCTTATCAGCTTTCTTTCACGTCCCTTATTCGCTGTCAAAACAAGGTTACGAAATGATTTGATTTTAGAGTACGATGGCGTCGATGAGTTGGACGGGAGTGTCACACTACTACTTAGGTTGATATCTTAAGCCCCACTTCTTTGGCTTATAAGCGAGTAAATTTTAAAATAGATCAGCAAAAGTATATCCCTACGCAAAGTGTTTTTACTGGATAATATATATATATATATATATATATATATATATATATAGCCATCCACATACAGTACTGTTTCGCTGTTTCACAGCTCAACAATGCGGTTAGACAAGCAACTATCTCAAGCTAGGATCGAAACACGACCGCCCAAATAAGTCAGTTTCTAACTGTTCCGCTACTCTGCTGCTGCTATGCGGGCAATGAATTAATAATATTTTGACATCGTCCAAATATCTAAGCTCAATTTGTTTACAAAAAGAGCATATATATATATCGATCATTCTGCCTAGAAAAATTCGTTTATACAACAAGAAAATAGTCTGTAGTGGAATGGGGACACCAATGAATGGTCACATTCAATGCTGCCAAGACTAAGCTTGTTTCCTTCAATAACTACAAGAAACCTTCTCTACCACATATAGCAATGGCCAAGAACACATTTCCTGAAAGTACTTCTTTTAAACTCCTCGGCCTAACGTTTACAGGGAACATGAACTGGAATATCTACATTGAAAGCATTGCCAAGGCTGCTACAAAGAAGGTAGGCGCGCTCTCTCTACCGTGCTAGAAAATTGCTTACGCCTGAAATTATCCTGTACCTCTATAAGACCACCATTCGTCCATGTCTAGAGTACTGTTGTCACATTTGAGCTGGTGCATCTGCTGCTTGTCTCTCACTCCTGGGCAGGGTTCAAAAGAGAGTCACCAACCTGATAGGTCCTGAACTGTCATCTAAGCTTCAGCCTCTCTCTCATCGACGAAATGTTGCATCTCTCTGCCTTTTCTACAAATACTTTAATGGTGAATGGTCTGACGAACTGCAAGCACTTTACCTCCTCGACGTGACTACCCCCGACAAACCCGACAAGCAACTAAGTCCTACCCCTTTACAGTAGATATCCCTAGGCGTAAGAAAGTCTTTTACTCCAATAGTTTCTTCCCTAGAACTGCAAGTCTTTGGAACTCCCTTCTGATATTCTGCTTTCCCAACTGTACTGATACGCAGAAGTTCAAGTGTAATGTGAACAAACACCTTTCTACTCATCTCCCTTCTTAATGCCTCCGCAAATTGTCCCCGATAGTAGCCCCCTACTTCAAAGTGGCACTGTGCCTTGTTTGGGGTGAATATTGAATTAAAAAAAAAGAAAATCTATCAAAATATAGCTTATGCATGCTTACAAAAAAGAATATCATAAATAGAATTTAAATTGTATGTGTCCTAAACTTTGCCTTCTTGAAGCTGCAGATGAATGTGTACTTGTTGCAAATGGATTTAATCAAGCTTCCGCGTTTAGTTGATGCTCGGCGTACATTGTCCAGTTTGATAGCGTTCCTGAATAACTCATCCAATTTGTATTCAAAGAAAACTGCCTAGCATCTCTCTACTCCTGTCCAGCCACAAATATGTCCAATGGTCTTAACCTTGGCGCTGCTAAATACTGATCACTCTCTAAGGCAATAATGCCCGCGGCGATCAATAGGTTGGAATATTTGGAAAATGAGTCAAAGGTCGGTGGTTCGCCGCAGAAAAGGCGGCCAATAAATTAATTATTAACTAATTATGAAGATAATTTGTCGTGCGTCCAAAAGTTACAAACCATTCGACACTATAGTGCGTCACGTTCCAGCGCCATGACAGTTTGGTGACTGAAATTAAACTAGGATAGAACAAATGTTTCTGCGAGAGATCCCGGAACATGTAAGGATTGAAGGTGTCGACGTCGACTTTTGTCATTTCAACGGAGGAGAGTTAAGCATTCTTTTCAGTGGAGAAGAATCTACTTTCTTATTCATAAGATTATAAAATGGAGGATTTTAGACGGATAACTGGAGGAAAGGATAAATTTGTAAAAGAAATGCGATAATTAATAAAGACGTCTTTTAATATTGATTTATTAGTCTCCTGCCTATCATTCAATTTACAATATTTTATGAATAAATAACAAGAAATATACTTACATAGTATCTCTGTATAAACATATATAGAGCCATATACAGTATTGTTTCGCTGTTTCACAGCTCATCAGTGCGGCTAAACAAGCAGCTATCTCAAGCCAGGATCGAAACACGATCGCCCAAATGACAGTCGGATATTCTAACCGTTGCGCTATACGGCTGTTGCTATGCGGGCAGTGAATTAACAATGTTTTGACATTGTGTAAACAAACTGAGCTTAGTTATTTGGACAAATATATATAATTTTATTCAGTTTCGAGAAACAATGTATAACCTATATAAAGGTGCTTGCCTTGAGAGTTTTTTGTGAGGCAAGAGGGTACTCGATCAACAATACATCTTGAACTCGCATTGCTTGAGTCTAGTGGCAGCGCGACGTCCAAAGCGACTAGAGACAATGCCAGGAAAAGTAGTTAATAGTTTCAAGGAAAACCTTCAGAGTAAATGTGGTATTGTAACTAATCCCGAGGTTTGTATCGAACGGATACCATAATAATCTAGCTTCCACTTATAATAAAGGTCTTTACAAAATTTAAAGTAGATTAGCCTAGTGTTTTCGATACAGAGTGGAACCGATAGATAGTCTAATGTTGGAACTACACAACCATCACTTTAAATATATATATATATATATATATATATATATATATATATATATATATATATTGTATCATTATGAAAAACAAACAAGAGAAATCAATTACTTGTAAAAGAAATCATGTATAAGTTTTCAATTGACACTATACACATGTATGCTCATCTATCGATACCTCCGGTTTCACGGAAATGCTTGAAGCTCCACATGCAAAGCAAAAGATCCAAAATGTGGTCGGTTCATCAACTGCTGTCATAATTCTTACACCGGATGATAAACTGATCATTTTTGGTATATTTTAACCTGTGAGTTAAACTCTACGCTGTTTATGAAATTGAAGGTATCGATGACTAACCATAAATATGTCCAATGTCCTTCGATAACACACACACACACACACACATATATATATATATATATATATATATATATATATATATATATATACACTCACGTCACCCTTTCTATTTATATAGCTCTAGGTAATTACATCTATTGAATTTATAACTGCAATACTCAAAACACAGTACCTTTAAATATATTTTACTGAGAGTTTGCTCATTTAGACCCTGTCTATCACACACACACTATATATATATATATATATATATATATATATATATATATATATATATATATATATATATATATATACATGCTAGCAGGCGCCCGGCATTGCCCAGTCCTAGAATAGGCTTAAAGATGATATTTTGATTAATGCAGATTCCATATTTATTTTATATTAAATTGAACCCAATACATAGTACTGATTTAACGTTTAAAAAAGAATGACTCGTGCGTCACCACCAAGAATCGAAACCAAAATGTTTATCTTACGATTAACTTTTCTTCTTTTGACGTTCCTGCCTGAGCTATGAAGATATGTTTGCTGGAAGGCAAAAAATTAAAACATGAACCAATAGCTATTACAGTATGAACGCATATTCGTAATGTCGTTCTTCGACCTTCACCTGACAAATTTTTTTCACGCCTTTACACCAATTTTCCCCAAATAATACCCAAATATAAAGTTTCGCATGGATTCGAATTCCCTAAATATAAAGTTTCATGTCTGTAACCCAAATATTGACAGGAGTTTGGTAGTTAAATCTTTTTTAAAAAAATATATTACGCAAGTATGAATCGTGAAGAACATGTGCATGAATGTAATTACATGTAATAGTAAACTAAAGATGATCATCCCATAAGAAAACAGAAAAACAATCCTAGGGAATTGATTAAAATACATGTTTAAAAGAATATGCAAATTAGCTAGATCTTTTGCAAAGGAATGCAATTCCACGACCCATGTATAATAAAGCTGTATTTTCTTTCCCAATAAATAGAAAAAAGTCCTTGGATTTCCGTCCGGGATTAAAATGTCGTATCTGTTCTGATGCTACACTCAAGTTAATTTGTCCTTGGTCAGTGGAGAGGAAACCCTCTACACTAAGATGATTATTATTTTTGGCTACCGTCAGCGTACCTCTTTTCCTCCCTTTTCCTGGGGAGATGGTTTTCCCCCACATATAAAACGACTTTGTGTTACATGTTGCTTTTGGGAGGAAGCAAGAAAATACCAGTATTTTTTTTTTAATATGAATATCAGCACACACAAAAAATTGAGTTCATATGTGTGTGTGGGGGTATTTATAAAGTGATGGTTGTGTAGTTCTAACGACAGACAAAAATGTATATTTAAAAAAAAGTGTAGCCATCAACAATTGTAGGTTTTTCAGACTTTTATCATTTTTTAATATTTTAAAATATTTTTATAACGCGTTTCAAGCCTTGTTCAGCTCTCTTCAGAGATTTTTATATAAAGGTTTTCTAGGTAATGTCTTTTTTGGAAAACATTTTATCTTTGGCAACACAGATTGTTTTTCAGAGAAATGTCATTTCTCTGAAAAACAATCAACGTTGCGAGACAGAACACCCTACAATTGTTGATGGCTACACTCTTTCAAATATATATATATATATATGTGAGAGTGCTTTGTAGTTGAAACACTATTGCCTTAACAAAATTCTGTATTTTAGATAATTCTTTTTCGATTAAATTTAACTTTCGTTGCTCTCATTAAAAAAATAGTTTGTAAAAATAGGAAATGAAAACTAACTGGAAACAAGAAGACCTCTCGACAGTTACTGGGATGTATATCAATAGTTATCTTTTAATATAATATGAGACTTTTGAAACTGTTTATAAATGACAAGTTAACGGTTGAATTTGGAAAATTTGTGCTCCTTTTCGCATTGCATACTAATGCCTATACAACCATGACTGTACATCGAACGGATCCCACAATACGTAGTTCGGTGCACCTCATAACAACGGTCTATATACAGTCGGTGGGGCATTAGAATACGCCGACTGTCCCCCTGTAGAGGGTAAAAGTCCCTCAATGGGGGTCCTGGATATGACCTTAAACTATATCCAGTGGTGAGGCCCCAGCTTGTGGACTTTGGGGAGTGTGGAGCCACCCTTTAATTACATGCTCCCAGGTCCACTCTGACCCGGAGTGGTTGTACCTGTTAGGGTTCCAACTATGGATTAAATAGAAACCAACGGGAAAACAACAAATATATTCTATTAAAAAAAATGTCCTTCAAAATCTTTGGATTCGGCATTAAATAACCCGGAAAGGGTTGATACGCCGTAAAACAAAAACAACCAACCAACCAACACAGTCTCGGTCTAACCGGACTAGTAGTCTCCATGGAAAAATGGAACTAATAGATTAAGAGATCTATAATACAGCTTCGTGCTGTCTTTTTTCAGTAAAGATATGTATGAATAATTATCCTTGTGGATAACAGGAAGGGAGGTAATTCGTTAAAACGGAAATAAATCACCTACGATAGCTGATTCGAAATATGAATATTGTATTCTAGTATAAAGGGGGAACTGGATGGTGAGTATCACTCTATAGATTCACGAGGAAGTTTCAAAATCTTTTATTCTTCGGTTATTCTATCATTATAATTAGAGCAACATCGCAGTCTCTAGCGATAATAACAGCGTTATCAGACTAACAATGACCGCAACAATGCTGTTAGCGTTCCTTTTTTTTTTCTTTTTTTTTTTTTTTTTTTGTTGTATTCCATTATTACTACTTGGTGTCAGCGTTGGCTGCTCTGTTATTATATAATGAAAACGATAACAATGATGGATGTAATTATCGTATAATGAATTCTTGTCACGTGCTTTTTTTATAGTTGTTTACGCTTCAAGTAACCTTCGTATATAGCAGAAATCTATTCGCTGCTCTTACTCTTCTTTATAAGTATACTAGCTGGGGTACCCGGCGTTGCCGAGGTGCGATGAGGTATAGGCTGGGGGAAGTTAATCGAAACATAATGGAAAATAAAGAATAAGCGAACGATATTAAAACTTAAAATATCGGAAATACAAAACCAATTGAAAAAAAAAAAAACAGCTAACGTGATGGAAAAATGAACGAACAAATGGCATAAATAACCTGGTTTCAATATTTAAAATTTAAAAATCGAAAAAAAAAACATGTGACATCTCGGCTCAAACGTGCTATCTTAAGATAACAACGCTGCTATTTAACCGACTGGGCTATGATAACGTTAACGAAAGTAGGTGTTTTTTTTTATTATTTAAATTAGTTCAAGAAATAATGTTTTTTGTGCATGTCTTTATTGCTAAATTTCCACGACGGAACTATTTTTCCATACAGTAATTTAGTCCAAAACACATAGCATTCTACATTGCACTCTAGAGAATCTACTATTTCTTTTATAAACTTATTTGATATAAACTTTTTTGCCGTTAAAGAAAAAAAAACATTAAGAAATGTACGTGCGGAGTTTGAACCTACAGGACACACATGAAAAAAAAATGCCACACGCTATCAACTTATCCACGATAGAATTTTCACGAATTTTCACTTTTCATGTTCTATTATTTTTGCTAAGCAACGATATGGAAAAATGTGTTTACCGATGATAGATACATTAAAATAACGGTTTCTTTTATCGGTAATTATCAGGGTATTCTGAGACAAAACTTAGCTAAGTTCACTCCCAGACTTAAACACTAAAGTTCTCTAAAATTTAAATAAAATCTGTTCAGTCGTTTCGGAGTCTATAATAAACGAACTCTCACACACAGACAAAGTTGCATTTATATAATTGTAAAGAAGAGATTGAATATAAATTTGATTTAAAATAAATTAATCAACTTGAAATAATATTTCGAAATAGAACAACTAAGCGTATTTTACGACCGGCCAACGCCGGGAAATCTGATCTTATGTATGTATGTATGTATGTATGTATGTATGTATGTATGTACGGTGTCGGGTCGGGTCACCGGCGACTAAACTGGTTCCCCCACCAGACTTGTTTGGTGAGGAGGGCGGCTAGTCTCCCTGAAGGATTAAAAACAAGACCTTCCAAACGGCGAATGAATACTTTTTCTGGGTCAACGGCCAACTAGCACCGTGTATATTTGTGTGTGTGTATATGTGTATTGGGGTGGAGAGGGCTCCCGTAAGCCGTGGTGAAGGCAACCTTTCTAGGAGAAGCAAATCTCTGATTTAAAAAACCATAAAGCGGAAGACCAGTACTCGCATTAAGCTGGTCTGCAGTTAAATTTGTTGCTGGCTATCTTGCTCTTGCTTGTTGCTGGATCTCAACATTTTGAACCGAGAGAGAGACTTAACTGTCGTACAAAGCTAAGACTCTGTAACATAATCTTTGTATAGATACTCTCTCGGGCATTTCGGCTCATGAATTTTAAATGTCTGAGGGAGTGGCACTCGTCTGACAAGACGTTGCAATCATCATCATGTATGGCGTCAAGTTATACTGAACAAAAATCAATGAAGTGCTCGATCGCAAATATGAGATAAATTTTTCTCATTTAAACCTTTATTTTACATATTTCAGAGACGTATCTTGGTTTTCTTGATGTAGATTGGCCTTTACCCTTTAAAATTACCTTAAAATGTCATTAATCTATGAGCTCCATTCTTCTATTTGTTTTTATTTCGTCAAGCGCTATGATTTTAATGGATTTTTAACGGCCTTTTAAATGGTAAAAGAGTAATCCACGCAGCTGAAACTACCGTCAGTCTTTGAAATATGTAACAAAGTTTTAAGTAAATTATCTGTATATAGATGTATATATTGAAAGAATACCAGCCTCAATATAAGTAAAATTAATTATCTCCTCTCTCTCACGAAAAGATCAGTTTTTCTATCGGTTTTATGTGTATGTACCTGATTAGTATCACAATATAACGAAACAAAACCTTGTGTCGAGAATCCTTATTCTATTATTAATCAAAATCTATTACATGATTGTAATTCTAGAAGATGACTAAAAGTAAAAAACTTATGCTAAAGGGAGCTTAAGAGGGAATGGAAAATCAGGAAATCGTTATCAATCTGTCTGTAGTGAATACAATCTTCAGTGCAAATCTGAAATATTTGAACTTTCAAATGGGAGATTGCGTTTTAAATCAGTTCTATAGTTATTTTAACTCCTCGGTAGCGTGCTAGATTCCTTGTACCTATCTCTCCATAAAGCTAGTATTCGGATATACCTAGAGTATTGTCGGATTTGGACTGGTTCGTCTGTCACTAGTCTCTCGATCCTAAATAGCTTTTTAAAAATAGCTGTCAACTTAATAAGCCCCGCCGAAATGTGGAATCCCAGTGCTTTTTTTTTTTCAAGTACTCTAATGTTAATTGCTTGGACGAACACAACGGCCTGATACCCGACGTAAATACCCCCGATAAACCAGGCACTGTAGATATCTCCAGATGTCGTAAAACATTCTATTTAAATAGCTTCTTTATTCGACCTGCTAGACTTTGGAATTCTTTCGCGGACCCTGCTTCCTTGACTGTGTTGACATACAGAACTTCAAGTGTCATATAAAAAACACCTCGCTGTCCAACTCCCTACATAGTATCCTTGCAAATCTTGTCCCAAATAGTAGACCCTTACGACTTGATGCACTGTCTTGTTTGGGGTGAAAAAATAAGACAAAAAAATGAATTGCTTCCTTATGGGAGTAAATTTGGACACAGGGTCGGGCTCTTGCTGCGAAAAAGGTCCGGTCCTCCGGAGAGAGACACTTTGAATTGATACCAAATAAAAATTGCCTAGAACTAAACTTCAGTTACCGATTATATAAATAACAAAGTGTTGCATCAGAGCAAACGTTGTTTGGTTTGGTTTGTTTTACGGCATATCGAACTTTTTTCGGATTATTTAATGCCAAATCCAGTAACTTTGGTAAGAATTCTTTCCGTTTCAAGCTATTTGTACCTGCAAACATTTATTCATGGTATTTGTCGTTTTTGATTCTGACTTTGGAGAAGATGATTGAGTTTTGCAAATGGCAAGGAAAAACAATAACTTCAATGTTTAGTTTATTTTAGGTTAGGAATAAACTATCTTTAGACAGCTTATTGAACAGATACTACACTTTACCTTTGTTTTGTGAGTTAATTTTCATACTTTAGAATATAAATCTGAGACAAAGTGTATATATATATATGTGTGTGTGTGTGTGTGTGTGTGACTACTTCGGTTAATCACATTAATTAATATACGAAAGTATAATTTTATGCTTAAAATTTTAGTATTTACTTCAACAGTGCTCAATACATAGATAGAACTAGGTAGTAATGTATAAATATATATATATATACATGCCATATATATATATATATATATATATATATATATATATAAGGTAAGAGCAACGTTTTTTAACATAACAGTAATACTATTTTTGTAACTAGGTTTTCGTAATTAAAAAAATCGTGAAGCCACTTCGTCTATTAGCGCAGATGCAGTTTGTGTTACCAACACAAAATTCAATCAATTAGATTTGTATCGGTGAAACGGACATGTACACTTGTAGTCGATATTCCCCCCACCCCATCTCACAATACTACTTACATATCCGATACTGTCTCCCCCCCCCTCCGACAGTAGCACTGACTCAGTAACTCATTGGAACTATTGATCTTTAAGAGTTTACGAATACGTAACTCAAGTATCGACTTTCTTCTCTATTGAGGGTTTATTCTTAGATTAGCTATAGATCTTTGTTAGTATGTCTAAAAGGTTAAACAATGATCGGCGTTTGTTGTAGTGAAAAGACACCAAGATGGCGGCCAAATTTGGGTAAAGGATAGAATGACGGGGTGGGCAAAAACAATATTCATTGCCAAGCTAAGTGAATGGCGAGGAAATTAGAGCGACTAAACGAAAGAAATTTGAATTAAATATGACAGAGAAATATCTGTATACATAGATTTTTAGTTTTTAGGGAAAAATTTTGCTTGAAAAAGTAATATAATTCTTGGAATGTTCAGGTTTGAACTCTTCCATATATGTATGGTTAATCCGACGTTATGTATGAAAGGCTCGCGAAGAAAATATTTTTTTTCCCAGTTGAAATAAGGCACTTATTACCGGTCATTTCAATACTAAGCCGCCTGACACGTATTTCTTGACGAACGAGAATATAGTCGCATTCCTTCTTTTCCCTTCGGGGTCAATTAAGTTTCTTCTGCTGTAGCTATAGCCAGCTGTTAAGTCTGCAATTCGTTTCACACTATAGGTCGTCCTAACATCTTGAGGAGGATAAATGAGTCTTGTATCTTATTTAAAAGTTCCTGTAGTGCCGCCACGTAATTGCAAAAAAAATAAATAAAACTCTGCTGTGTCGACACATGCTCAAGTATTTACCTCTGCCGTGTGTGGTTTTCCTCTCCGTTTATTTCCTGTCTATTCCTCTAGACAGCTTAGTCGTTTGCATAAGTGTCAGTGGTTTCGTTACATATAGACTTTAAGATAGATATTATTTAATATCGTTATGTTTTTGGGTTTTTTTTACATAGGCATCGCCACTTATTAAGGCCCAAAAGCCACTAGAGGATAAGGGTTGAATTAATACAGAAAAGTGATCCCCCCACCTTATATCACAAAAGTACAAATTATAGTAAGAACAGATGGTGTTTATTTGCTCCCCCACTGAGCAAATTAGGCACAAGGCCGTTTTTAATGTGAGGTAAAAACCAACTCCCCTAAAAGTAGGCAAAAAGGGGGCACTCTGGTTACCAAAAATAATAATTGTCCCAGTATAGAGGGTTTCCCCTCCATTGACTGGTACAAATTATCTTAAGTGCAGTATCTGTCGGAACAGATGGTATTTATTTGCTCCCCCACCGAGCAAATTAGGCACAAGGCCAATTTTTAATGTGAGGAGTGAAGGGAGGGGGAAGGGAAATAGGGGACCAGCTCCCGAGAGGTGGGAAATGGGAGCTGGTTAAAGGTCAGGCATGTGGGGTTGCCCCCACATCTGGTCTTTGCTAGTCATAGCTTGCAGTATCTGTCGGAACAGATACTACACTTTGATCTTGGCCAAAAGGCCAAGAAAAGGGGGGTATTTATTTGCTCCCCCACCAAGCAAATTAGACACAAGGCTGATTTTTAATGTGAGGAGTGAAGGGGAAATGGGGACCAACCCCCCAGGGAGTAGGGGAGCTGGATAGTGACAATTGGTATGAAGGGTTGCCCCTACATTGACCAAGGTCTTATATGTGGAGTTGCCCCCACATATGGTATTTGCCTGCAGTATCTGCCGGAATAGATACTACACTTTGATATTAGCAAAAAGGCCAAGAAAAGCTTAAAAAGCTAAGAACAGCATCTATTAACAACAGACCTTTGATCTTAACCAAACAGGTCAATCACAAAAGTGTTACGGACAGACCGACGGACCGACTTATAAAGTCACTTGCACGCAACTAAAAATAAATTTGTAAAAAGAGGCGAAATCATATTACGTTTACTAAAATAGATAGGATAAAAGGGGAGGTAATTAAGTTCTGTTGCTTACGTCACATGACGAACGTGATTGAAATGTCAGACAAAATACCCCGTTTAAACTTAAATTGTTTTTCAATAGTAATTATATTTCCGCCTTATCGTTTTTCGTCATTTTTAGATATGTTCCTATTTGACAATTACGTTGGCACCATTGGTTTTATTTGAAATTGAATAGTACGATTTTCGAATTTCGTTCGTCCAGTATAGAAGCACGGACATTTAATATTTACCCAGCCCTCCATATACAGAGAGAAGTAGAAATACTCTTAATATTTTAAGGATTGATAAACGGAAGAGGAAAAAAAAACATTTATCCATACTATTAAAAAAATTCTAAATGTTTATTTATGTGTATACATATATATATATATATATATATATATATATATATATATATATATATATATATATATATATATCAATAAAACTTTCCAACTGATACACCGAATTGAACAATTCTTTTTTACCCTGAAAGGTGTGAGTCCCTAGATTGCCCTTATCTATATATGGTCGTAACAAACAACGCCGAATCACACAAAAAGCCTGAAATAAGGGGTTTTGGGCTGTTTCCCGGAATTTAGCACTGTCTGTATACAGTCACAGTAACATCTTTCGCCATACGGACAGGACTTGTGGCGTAATGGATGACGCGTCTGACTACGGATCGGAAGATTCCAGGTTCGAATCCTGTCAAGTTTGTAATAATTTAAGCCATTATTTTATCCAACGTTTACTCATTACCCTTAGTTAGGGTATTTTTGTTTTTTCAGTGGTTCTTTTTTGTGCATATAGGAATTTCCCATACTCCGAGTTTCCAAGATAAGCGTTGATGGTAAGACGATGTTGAGTGTACTTGATGTTGAGTGTATTCGATTTTGTGTTTGACTCGGCGTTGTTTGTGCCGACGCTGCACAGCCGCTAGTTTAAACTTACCATGTTACCGCTGTCTACGCAAAGGGGGGGGGGTAGTTGTTGTTTATTTCGTTTTAATAACCATACATTCTGTTTGTTACATATTCATGGAGACGGTTTTGAAATATGTCCCTCTTTTGAAAAGTCATTACAGAAGCATTTTAGAAAGCGAGCGTTACATAACATGTCAGCTTCCCAGTTGGGTTCGTTCAGTTTTAGAACAATTATTAATTTGCATGGATGGACAATCGGATTATTATGTAGAATTCTTCTGACAGTTCGATTAGACAATCCTAAAATGGAATCGGGCATGCGAGTTGAACCTGTAGATGACGGAGTAACAGAAAGTCTCACAGCTTAGAAACTGTCTAGAGATCAAGCACTTCAATTCTTTCCAACTTGTTTTCTTTTAAGTACTGAATCTGTACGTTTGGAAATGTTTAACTCGTAGCAGTATTGATGTTTGCAGTTAAATGGGCTGGTAAACAGCAAGAAAAAAAAAAGAATAAATATTTTTTTTTTAAATTCAGATAAAATTCGGGCACTGTAAAACTTCGTCACTTACAACTTTCTCAATTTCCACCACGCGCCTCCGTTCACCTCTGCCAACAGGCATTTTATTAAAAAACTGACTCTGTTTTATTTGCATGTGTGTGCAGTGGGCGCTGTGACCTCGTGCGATTCCACGAGACTACACTTTATAAAGCCACGGCCGCCATCTTTAAGTTCTCTCTCTCTCTCTCTCTCTCTCTCTCTCTCTCTCAGGCCCTACCAGAAGTTAGGTCGTATAGCCACATAATGCACACACACATGGGCGCTTACTTCTTTACTTATTACATTCAACTCTACAGTCCTGTATACTACACTGAACAGCGTAATTTCAACATGGAATTAGCTGGAAAAGCACTGTGTACCATTGTAGATTCATCAGTGTTTCAAATAGGTTTCTACAACAAAACCCGATGTTACAACAACTCAAACTATATTACTTGACATGAATATGTGATAAAATATTAACAAAAATAAAACATCATTAGCACTTGCCTAAGTTCATTAGCAACACATACGTGGTAGTTTAAAATGTGGGAGATACTTCTACCGCACTCTTCATATAACAAAAGAAATTGAATTATTGGTTAAGTTAAGAAGTGTCCAAAAATATATCATAAATGCCCGCACATAAAAGATTTTCCCAGCGGTTTGTTTCCTAATATTTAATCCAACATATCGGATTAGCATAAATCTTAAAATCCCTACTTAAACGATTGATGGTATTTGGCCAAACCAGAATAAATATGGTTGTGTGCGGCATTTGATTGTCCAACGAGACTATTAGGCTATGTTTGGATTTGGGTGATAACTTAGGTCAAGATTAAATGGTGGGTGAGGAGAAGCTGTAGGTATCCCTGGGCTTTGGTCTCTCGTCACGTCTACCGTCTTGCCCGCGGGAATAAAAAAAAAACTATTGAAACTGTCATAAAGGGCTCCTGAACAAGGATGAAATTTTCTTGTTTGAAATTTTGTGGATGTGATGATAATTTAGTTATTTTTTACTAATGACCTATTGCTAGTCAAGGTTGGGAAGCCATTCGAGGATAAGGCTTAAAGACCGTACCAATTTTGAGATAAACAAAATCGCAAGACTTTCGAAACGAGGTGTGGAAAGCGTAGAATTTGAGTATCCAAGAAGATGGTTCAGCAAGTATTTAACATAGGGCTTGAAGACTGGCATGGTTGAAGTCAGTTGGGAAGCTAAGATCCTCAAATGATTTAATTTTTTACGGACCGTTCTTTTATGGCTCTTTATCTGGGTAAAATAGATTTTTTAAAGGGGCAAAAATGTCAAAATTTAAAAAAATATAAGTATATATTTTATACATTCGTGCTAGTTAATTTTTAATCAGTTCATATGATTGTGACGTTGGTACAGTGGTGACATCACCAGCTTTGAATGCTACAGTTATGCTTTCGGTTTCGATTCTAGCTGATGGCACTCCAATACTTTTTTGTTTATATTTGAAATCACGACTCTAAAATAATATATCCGAAATCTGGACGAATTAAAATATCATATTTAAGCGTAGTTTACGACAAGGCAAAGCCGAGCGCATAACCCTAGCTTGTAAGTCATCTGATTTTATTTCATTCTTTATCGTCTATATTTTCATATTAGTCATCATTAAGCTGCCAATTTGTCCATCTCATTAATACAGGGTGAGCAAAAAAAAACAAAACAAAAGCTAAATGGGGGCCATCTAGAACATATGCTGTAGAACGGAGAAAAAAGGCCAAAGACCCTAGTATTTTGATGTGATGTTTTGAATATAAACTAGTTATGACCAAAGTTTCATTTAATTCGGACAAAACACTAAGAAACGGGGCTTAATTAGAGTTGGGGCCCGTTTTGGGGGGAGGTCACCACAGGGTGATACCCCTCCAAAAAAAAAACGGGTCCTAACTTTATCCTTGGGTTGACTTTAGCCTTGATAATACCGACTCTTTATAATATTCAATTTTAAACGGCTGGTTAATCTGTTTGAATGTTGCGGATCTCTTTTAGAAAATTTCTTCCAACATAACCTATCTCTGGCCAATTACTTATTCATTACTCTCTCTCTCTCTCGCTCTTTCTCTCTCTCTCTCTCTCTCTCTCTCTCAAATTAATCATTATCATTTTCTCCCACATAGTTTTAGGCTGTCGTTTCAACTCAGCTTTCTACCAGAACTGTTTTAATTTTTTCTTGTTGAAATCGCATGAGAGAAGGTATAACGTCGCTTGATGTAAAGTAGTTAACAAGAAGGAAAGCTGATTATTGCAAAAACAGGAGATGCCCATTAACTTTAGTCTTGAAAACATCATGGCTCTAGGTAGAAAGAAAAACGGTGAGCAGGGACAGTTCCACTACTTTGCAGTCCTTGGAAAGAAGCTGCTTGAATAAGAAGCTGTATTACAAGAATTTATTTAAACAACTAATCGATGGAGACCTTTGAAGAATATATGCGATAATAGTCGTTGTAGAAAAGACTGGGGCTAGCAACATCACGTCTGTGCTAGAGAGGTATCCGTGTAGAAAGCGTTGGAGTCAATCAAATTACAGATGCCTTTCTTCAATTTATCAAGAACTTTCAAATGGGGCACAAATCCAGCAGCACAAATATGAAAACCGTACTCCATACATGATCTAATAGTATATTTATAGCTATAGTGGCTTCTGGGTCTTGATAAGTGGTGACCTCCACGTAAAAAAAAGTATTTGTAGAGGTAGAGATTAGCCTTCGGTGAAAGAAAACCGATTTTACGCCGCTTCTCATAATATGATCAAACCAAAAAATTCCGTACATTGTTATTACATGTGTATGTTATGTTTATGGGGACAAAAAAATAAGGTGAAATGAAACAAAAAATGAGTGAATTTATTGGAAGCCTGGAAAAATCATGGATTACAAGGGACAAAATGCGAGCAAGGACTAGTTGTTAAAACTGAAAAAGAAAAGATATTCTAGTAAAAATATAATAAATGTATTACTTATATTACAGCATTAAGAATTGATTATATCTATATATCTAAAAAAGTGAAAGTGTCTGTGTGTGTATCTGTGTCTGTGTGTGTATCTGTGTCTGTGTGTGTATCTGTGTATGTGTGTGTGTCTGTGTGTGTATCTGTGTCTGTGTACCTTTCCTTACGCAATAACTCTGTCAATTTTTAGTCTACAGACTCGAAATTTGATATACAGGGTACTGAGATTTGGGAAAATCGATGTGATCGGTTTTTGGCCAGAGATTTGGCGATTAATGGGTTAAAGTTCAACGATTTGATCTTTGAGAACTTTACCAAACTCCTCCAACAATTTTGGGTCTACGCACTTGGAATTTTAGATATAGGTTCTTTGGACATGGATCTTACTTAATAACTTGATTTGAGACTAAAACAATAAATTTTAAGGGGTCAGAATAAGGGTCAAAGTTTAAAAAAAATTGACATCTTCGGTCTCTTCCAAATTACTCAGAGAATTTCTGGTTTAAATATTTGAAATTTTACATAAAGAGTATTCAGAGATAAGGCAAGCTTTTTCATCAGTTTGGGTCGAAAATATTTTGTTACAAATATATAAATGTATGTATGTATGTATGTCTGTTTGCATGTTTGCCTTAAACCTTCAATAGAGGCGACGGATTTTACCAAGACCAGTATCGTTTTAAAGTTCACCATTTCATACGACAAATATCGAAAGATTGGCTAAAAACATTAATATCTTCCCCTTCAACTAGGAACTTTTTTACATGGGGGGGTCACTTTTTTCGCCGATATTTTTTAAGTTATCCTCGTCTTTAAATTGTCTAGCCTTAATTTTAAAAAATGTCGCTTCCGGTTTAGCGTTGGTCATAACAGCATAAACGTTAGGTTTTTACCCCGTTCTTTTCCTCCTTTGCGGTGCGGGTTCGAGCCTGCCTTCCTACTACCACTTTTTTTGCTCAACATACACATCCAAACACCTGTGCAACGCCTGGCTGAAATGCTAGTAATGTTATGAATCTAATTTTTAAAAATTCTTAATGCTGCAATATTTTAAGCTATAAATTAATTATATTTTTTACTAAAATATCTTGTCCTTTTCTTTTCCAGTTTTAACAACTAGTCCTTTACTTTTCCATTTTTAAGCTTAACCATATTACTTTTAATGCTCGCATTTTTCTATTTTAATATATATATATGATTTAATGACAGCAGATATTTCTCTTTTTACGAAAAAAAACGACATGATTAGTATATATTGATTAGTTTATGATAAATTAGCATGACATAGGACGATTTTAAAATGATTTAGAATCGAAATATCAATAATTTCTTCATATAAAGATTATGATAGAATCCTATCAGTCTAAATATATTATTCGACATTATTTTATCGGGGAGGTCATTTATGAATATCAGGAATAATAGTTTCCGAGATGAGTATATTTACTGACGACACCACGCCCTATGACACACGAGGGGAAAACGAATGAACACGTATTCAAGGCAATGGCGAAACCCCTAGAGGCAAACCTCCAGTTTGTGGTGGAAACGGAAAAAAATGGATGTTCACATCGAATGCTTCCAAGACTAAGCTCCTTTCCCTTAATAACTACAAGAAACCCTCTAAACCACTAATAACCATAGCTAATGATACATTACCTGAAAGTACTTCGATCAAACTCCTCAGCTAAACGTTCACGGGGAACATTAATTAGAATAGATACAGTGAGTGAATTTCGAATGCTGCTGCAAAGAATGTGGGCTCTCTCTACTGTGCTAGTAAATTACTTATGCCTGAGAATATCCTGTACCTTTACACGGTTACCATTCGCCCATGTATGACGAATTTTTGCCACATTTAGGCTGGTTCATCTGCTACTCGTCTCTCGCTCTTAACCAGGGTTCAAAAGAGAGTTGCCAACCTAATAGGTCCAGCATTATTAACTAGGTTTCAATCGATGTCCCATCGATAAAATGCTGCGTCCCTCTGTCTGTTTTACAAGTACTTTATTGGTAGGTGCTCCGATGAACTACAACTGCAAGCCCTCGAAGTAAATACTCTCGACAAACCTGGGAGACAGCAAAATCCCATCCCTACACAGCACAGTAACATTTTACGAAAATGTTCAAAATAAAGTGTAAGTCATTTCTTTCTTGGTTTCTAACCTATATAAGAATATAGTAGTAATAATAATATAATATATAAGAATATAATAATATAATATATGATAATACAATATATAAGAATATAATAATACAATATATAAGAATATAATAATACAATATATAAGAATATAATATATAAGAATATAATAATAATATAATATATAAGAATGTCGAATATTACCTAACGCATTCCAAAAACTAAGCTGCATTTTAACATGCATGTCGTATTATTAAACAATATAAGTGAGAAGCCGTAACGAAACAACCGTTTATTAACTCGCGTTTATTTAAGTAATAGATGTCTAATACACATTTTACCAGCGTTTCCCAAATTTCAAGACATGGAGCCCCTGAGCAGGGCAAACGTTTTTCACGGAGGCCTACCAACATAGTTTTTAAAATACATATGAAAAACAGTAATTCCATATTTTAACTTCTACTTGTTCATTAGTTGCTACTGATCGTGATTTTAATATATTTTTGAGTTTCCAACTGTTTTTGTTTTTGATTAATGGAAAATTGTTCAATTTCTTTGCTATTTTTTTTTATTTCCTTTTACATGGGTCATCCTGAATCTCTTTACACGTGTAGTAATGTATCATATCTTTTTTTTTTTCAGTAAACAGGATCAATAATTAAATGTCCATATTAGGTTCTCTTTAAGAAAGGGTTTCCGGGGTCCCTTAGCCTTATTCAGGGAGCCACAGGGCTCATTGGAGCCCACTCTGTGAAACGCTGTTTTAGACTATTCAAATACAACGTGCTATATAATGCCAGCTAAAGCGATTGAGAGTAGTCTCTTTCAAACTGACTCATTTCTCACGAACTTGTATCTCGACACGTTATTGTAAGTAAACATCCGATTGAGTTGAACGAAAGGTTAAACCTGAATCAAATTACAATTGAACCGAGCGTCTCTTTTATTTATTCGCCTTTTTTTGTTCATTCCCTTTATCATTTTTCTCAACGGCCTCCTTTCTATTTTGTTTCTTTTCTTTTCTTGTTCAATCCGAGATGCTTATGTTTGAATAAAGTGTTTAAACGGTGATATTTGTCCATTTTGTTCTCCTCGCTCCAATCCTTCATTCAAAGGGGAATATCTTTCGGGTTGTCAGCGTCACATGGGCAATAATACAAACGAAGAGAAAATGAACCCTGCAGCAGCTTTTATTTGTAATTCTCTACTTATTTTTTTTTATTACTTACTCTTGTCTACTTAGCTTTACCTCTTTATTCCTAATATATATATAATATATATATATATATATATATATATATATATATATATATATATATATATATATAAATTTATTGTAGTAATTTACATTGCTATGACCAAAGAACAAAATCAATTCACAGTCAAGGCTTTTGTTTATTTTTTATTATCTTTAACTTTTTTTTTTGTTTTCAAATTATTTTATTTATATGTGAATATTTTTTCATAAGCATATGTAGGCATTCGCCTAAGTTTAAAACATTTTAAAATAACCAATAAAAATGTTATAAACAAGTCATGATTTTGGACCGATACTATTTTTTCGTTGTTGGGATATATATCTGTGCCTTAATCAAAACGCAGATTCCATGAACAAAGCTTCTTTCTTAGAACTGCACGCCTGTAGAACTCTGTTCCGTCTGCCTGCTTCCCTCCGGACTACAACTTGAATGTCTTCAAGTCCAATGTTAACAAATTCCTAATGAACCGCCCCCTTAATTAAATACTTCATCAAATCTCCACACTAACGTAATGTATTTGCAATAACCCTTATCCCTGAGTGGCTTCCGGGCCTTGATAAGTGGTGATCACTGTGTAAAAAATAAAAATAAGAATAAAAAAATAATCCATACAATAAATGATCTTAGGACCAAATTAGTCTCCGTAGAGCTTATAATTTGTAACAATTTGGACTATATTATAAGGAGCATGTACATTATAAGTTTTATTCTGTATGAAGCATTTTTCTACAAAATACCGATTTTTAGTCCATTTAGCAATATACTTGAACATTATTATATACACAGGTGTGTCAGTGTAGTGTAGTGTAGTGTATATATATATATATATATATATATATATATATATAAAACCTTAGCATGCAATATATTATTACAGTTGCTAATTTTAAGGTTCTAAAAGACTTTCTAGTAAAGTAGTTGCAAACACACCAAGACTAACGATGCACGGTGGTTATATGAAGCAGGTCAGAAATACTCGTGAAGAAAAAGAAAGAAAATTGGATAAAAGCAACACACGAAACTTTTTAATGAAACAGACAGCCTAAATACAACTAAATACAATTATATATGTAATTACTTCATTCAATCAAAAATTAATATACGAAGATATAATTTTATGCGTAAAATTTCCAGTATTTACTTAAAGAGTGCTCAACACATAAATAGACCTAGATCAGGCGTAAGCCTGACGAATATTCGCGAGAATGAAACGCGGAATATTCTGTGTAGCTTACTTCCCATATATTCTCATAAATTATATAATTAGGACCGGACAACACCGTGCGCCCTTCTTGCATATATATATATATATATATATATATATATATATATATATATATATATATATATATATATATGCAAGAAGGGCGCACGGTGTTGTCCGGTCCTAAATATTTTTCAAAATATATCATAATTTAAGCATATTCATATTTATTTATTATTATAGAATCGCTTATATATATTATACCCAGTATATAGTCATGATTTTATAAGTAAAATATCTGATCTCTGTCATCAACTAAAATCGAAAACGAAACAGTTTCTATCATGAAACTGTGTCTACAAGGTGGGCACAAACAGTTTATTTGTACTCAACATGATTGAATTGTGAAAAGAGAGTGAATTGTATTACATACAAGCTGGTTTCCATGACAACAATGTTTTTGATAGACAAGATGCAAGCAAGGGCGGTCGGGTGGTCCACACAACCACACACACACACACACACATATATATATATATATATATATATATATATATATATATATATATATATGGCACAATCACGTTGACATACCGGTTCTCGACAGATCACCGAAGTTAAGCAACGTCGAGCCTGGCCAGTACCAGATTGGTAACCATTTGGGAAGGCTGGATGCTCTATGTACCGCACTGAGTCATAGAAATTTCCAAGTTGGTATCTGGGGCGCATTGATTCACTGGGAGATACACCCCCTGTCTTCGTTAAGATATGCATTTGGGAGAAATAAACTCTGATATAATAACCTGAAGTCCACTGTATACTATGTTATGTGGCAGTCATCTGCACCGACAAAGATTAGCAGTAATATTTAAAAGTGTGATTGGTTCTACACAAAGCCTTTACCGCTATAAACAAATCATCCGTGTGGATTTCCAAGCAACTTCGTTGTGGCGGAAGCTCATCCGTCGAAAATCAACGGAAGAGTCCCTCATATATATAATTTATACAAGGTCATTTATGTATGTATAAATAAATTGTGCATTAAAATATTAAACTGTATTCAACAGACCACAAAGTAATATCAGTCGCTAACCCAAATTGTATACAGTGCCTGAAAGAATCAATTGTTAATTACTTAATGGGGAAATACTATTTACTGGTGATATTCAGACGATCTCAACTCGACTTACAACTTTACGTCTCATGTCTGTAAAAACGTAGGTTTGTGAGGTTACTTGGCTTCAAGCAATCGATGACCAAGCGACAAGTGTTGTTGAAAGCTAGGTCTAATATTTTGGCATGTGTTTATCTCTTAAACAAGCACAGGACTAATGCAGCACATTTTGGTGCGTGTGTCTGCTGTAACTCCCAACTCGGATTTAATCAGTTTCCGAAGCCGACTTTCAATTTTGTCCTTTTTCTATGTTCATTGAATGAGATGATGCGCCAAGATAGGTGGGGTTCGTGCGGAAGTAAAGTTACAGTACAGATCCGTGATATCAAGGGGTTCGTTTGCCTACCGATTCTTGAAATGGAACGAACAGACTTGAGTTTTCGGATCGAGGAGAAGCTTCCGTAGCTATGTCGAGCTGCCAACAACATCCCAAAAGACTAGACTATAGCTATTAACAAAAGGTTAGCTAACGCTCTCGGTCTATACTATTATGGTAACTTGCTCAGATGCGTTTTCCTCTGACATGGAAGCACTCAGCGTTTTGTAGACAACATTCAACCAACAGAGAACAGGAATGCAGTCATCGAAAGTTATTTATGGTTAGCAAAGGCTATATAATCAACTGAACCATCCGCATATATAAAGCAGAACACCATACAATGTTGCACTACCTTGTTTACTGTTCACTGTTCAACCGATACAACTTGAAATATTTTGCAGAGTATAAGGAAAAGACTGCATAAAAACGTGGCAAATTGTTGTATAGCGATATGCTTCAAATGCAAGCACAGAAAACATTTTACATGATTAGAAATGTTTAGAATTAGATTATTTAAGTAGGCTGCTCGATAAGAATTTATTAACGTGAACTTACAAAACGCTCATGTTGTAGTCCGCTGGGAAGCAGCCCAGTGGCATTGTTTTATAGATGGGAAGTTCTTAAAAACTTGACTCATGAGTTCTGTTTGGTTTAATGTACGCATACTAACAAAAAAGAAAATGATTTCTCGCGTTCAGAATACGTCTTCGGTCAAGTTGAAATAAACAAGTACGATAATTTTCCAACCTTCCACTCCACCGTTAAAACCTAAATTATTAAACAGTCTCCATCTTAACACATGATAAACCAATAAAATAAAATAAAAAATTGCACAAAAACAGAAAAAAATATATATAAAGAAAAAAACTAAAGCGTTAACGATCAGCAAAGATTTATGCTAATTTTCAATATTCATTTGATATTAGTCTCAGCACCATTTTTGCAGTCAGCTCAACTGACGAGTTAATATTAAATGAGCTCTCTAACAACCATTACAGGTGATTAATATCACAGGTTCACTTTAAATAGTATCTCCTTCGCTCTTTCTATCTCTCACATGCTTTCACTTTCGCTCTCTATATCTGGCTTAGTCTACTTCTTTCTGGCTTTCTTTCGCCATCACACACACACTCTCTCTCTCTCTCTTTCTCTCTCTCTTTTGCTTTCTCTCTCTCTTTGGCTTTCTCTCTCTCTTTGGCTTTCTCTCTTTAGCTTTCTCTCTCTCTCTCTTTGGTTTTCCCTTTGGCTTTCTCCCTCTCTCTCTCTCTGGCTTTCTCTCTCTCTCTGGCTTTCTCTCTCTCTCTGGCTTTCTCTCTCTCTGGCTTTCTCTCTCTCTGGCTTTCTCTCTCTCTGGCTTTCTCTCTCTCTGGCTTTCTCTCTCTCTCTGGCTTTCCCTCTCTCTCTCTGGCTTTCTATCTCTCTCTAGCTTTCTATCTCTCTCTCTCTACCTTTCTCTCTCTCTCTCTGGCTTTCTCTCTCTCTCTCTCTCTCTGGCTTTTTAATCTCTCTCTGTGACTTTCTCTCTCTCTGTGGCTTTCTCTCTCTCTGTGGCTTTCTCTCTCTCTCTCTCTGTGGCTTTCTCTCTCTCTCTCTCTCTGGCTTTCTCTCTCTCCCTCTGGCGTTTTCTCTCTCTCTCTCTCTGGCTTTCTCTCTCTCTCTCTCTCTCTCTCTCTCTCTTTCTCTCTGGATTTCTCTCTTTCTCTCTCTGGCTTTCTCTCTCTCTCTCTGGCTTTCTCCCCACCTCTCTCTCTCTGGTTTCCTCCCAACCTCTCTCTCTCTGGTTTCCTCTCCACCTCTCTCTCTCTGGTTTCATCCCCACCTCTCTCTGGTTTCCTCCCCACCTCTCTCTGGTTTCCTCCCCACCTCTCTCTCTCTGGCTTTCTCCCCATCTCTCTCTCTCTCACTGGCTTTCTCCCCATCTCTCTCACTGGCTTTCTCCCAATCTCTATCTCTGGCTTTCTCCCCATCTCTCTCTCTCTCTCTCTCTCTGGCTTTCTCCCCATCTCTCTCTCTCTGGCTTTCTCTTCATCTCTCTCTCTCTCTCTCTGGCTTCTCCCAATCTCTCTCTCTGGCTTTTTCCCCCCCTCTCTCTCTGGCTTTTCCCCCTCTCTCTGTGGCTTTTTCCCCCTCTCTCTGTGGCTTCCTTCCCCCTCTCTCTCTGGCTTCCTTCCCCCTCTCTCTCTGGCATCCTTCCCCCTCTCTCTCTGGCTTCCATCCATCTCTCTCTCTCTGGCTTCCATCCCCACTCTCTCTCTCTGGTTTCCTTCCCCCTCTCTCCCTGGCTTTCTTCCCCCTCTCTCCCTGGCTTTCTTCCCCCTCTCTCCCTGGCTTTCTTCCCCCTCTCTCCCTGGCTTTCAGCCCCCCCTCTCTCAGGCTTTCTGCCCCCCTCTCTCTCTCTCTCTGGCTTTCTTTCTCTCTCTCTTTCTCTCTGGCTTTCTCTCTCTCTCTCTGGCTTTCTCTCTCTCTCTCTCTGGCTTTCTCTCTCTATCTCTCTGGCTTTCTCTCTCTATCTCTCTGGCTTTCTCTCTCTCTCTCTCTGGCTTTCTTTCTCTCTCTCTGGCTTTCTTTCTCTCTCTCTCTGGCTTTCTTTCTCTCTCACTCTGGCTTTCTTTCTCTCTCTCACTCTGGCTTTCTTTCTCTCTCTCTCTCTGGCTTTCTTTCTCTCTCTCTCTTTCTCTCTCTCTCTCTCTCTCTCTCTCTCTGGCTTTCTTTTTCTCTCTTTCTCTCGTGCTTTGTTTTTCTCTCGCTCTCTGGCTTTCTTTTTCACACTCTCTCTGGCATACTTT
This sequence comes from Euprymna scolopes, assembly GCF_053919585.1. Lineage (NCBI taxonomy): Eukaryota > Metazoa > Mollusca > Cephalopoda > Sepiida > Sepiolidae > Euprymna > Euprymna scolopes. The sequence goes on along the minus strand of NC_136503.1, from coordinate 54,496,977 downwards.
TTCTCACTCTCACGCTTTCTTTTTCTCTCTCGCTCTCTCTCTCTCTCTCTTGGTTTTCTTTCTCTCTCTCTCTCTCTGGCTTTCTTTTTCTCTCTCTCCCTCCTCTGGCTTCTTTCTTTCTCTCTCTCTCTCTCTCTCTCTCTCTCTCTGGCTTTCTTTTTCTCTCTCTCTCTCTCTCTGGCTTCTTTCTCTCTGTCTCTCTCTCTGGCTTTTTTCTCTCTGTCTCCCTTGCACTCTCTCTCTCTATCTCTCTCTCTTTAGCTCTCTGTCTGTCTCTCTCTGGCTTTCTCTCTCTCTCTCTCTCTGGCTTTCTCTTTCTCTCTGGCTTTCGCTCTCTCTCTCTCTCTCTCTCTCTCTGGCTTTCTCTATCTCTGTCTCTGTCTCTGTCTTTCTCTCTGTCTCTCTCTCTCTCGCCATCTGGGTTTCTCTCTTGCTCTCTGGGTTTCTCTCTCGCTCACTGGATATCTCTCTCGCTCTCTGGGTTTCTCTCTCGTTCTCTTGGTTTCTCTCTCGCTCTCTTAGTTTCTCTCTCGCTCTCTTGGTTTCTCTCTCACTCTCTTGGTTTCTCTCTCACTCTCTGGGTTTCTCTCTTGCTCTCTGGGTTTCTCTCTTGCTCTCGTGGTTTCTCTCTCACTCTCTGGGTTTATCTCTTGCTCTCTGGGTTTCTCTCTCACTCTCTGGGTTTCTCTCTCACTCTCTGGGTTTCTCTCTCACTCTCTGGGGTTCTCTCTCGCTCTTTGGGTTTCTCTCTCGCTCTTTGGGTTTCTCTCTCATTCTCGTGGTTTCTCTCTCATTCTCGTGGTTTCTCTCTCGCTCTCTGGGTTTCTCTCTCGCTCTCTGGGTTTCTCTCTCGCTCATTGAGTTTCTCTCTCGCTCATTGAGTTTCTCTCTCGCTCATTGAGTTTCTCTCTCGCTCATTGAGTTTCTCTCTCGCTCTCTGGGTTTCTCTCTCTCTCTCTCTCTCTCTCTCTGGATATCTCTCTCGTTCTCTGGGTTTCTCTCTTGCTCTCTGGGTTTCTCTCTTGCTCTCTGGGTTTCTCTCTTGCTCTCTGGGTTTCTCTCTTGCTCTCTGGGGTTCTCTCTTGCTCTCTGGGTTTCTCTCTTGCTCTCTAGGTTTCTCTCTTGCTCTCTAGGTTTCTCTCTTGCTCTCTGGGTTGCTCTCTTGCTCTCTGGGTTTCTCTCTTGCTCTTTGTGTTTCTCTCTCGCTCTCTGGGTTTCACTCTCGCTCTCTTGGTTTCTCTCTGGCTCTCTTGGTTTCTCTCTCGCTCTCTTGGTTTCTCTCTCGCTCGCTTGGTTTCTCTCTCGCTCTCTGGGTTTCTCTCTCGCTCTCTGTGTTTCTCTCTCGCTCTCTGGGTTTCTCTCTCGCTCTCTGGGGTTCTCTCTCGCTCTCTGGGTTTCTCTCTTGCTCTCTGGGTTTCTCTCTTGCTCTCTGGGTTTCTCTCTTGCTCTCTGGGTTTCTCGCTTTCTCTCTTGGTTTCTCGCTTTCTCTCTTGGTTTCTCTCTTGCTCTCTGGGTTTCTCTCTTGCTCTCTGGGTTTCACTCTCGCTCTCTTGGTTTCTCTCTCGCTCTCTTGGTTTCTCTCTCGCTCTCTTAGTTTCTCTCTCGCTCGCTTGGTTTCTCTCTCGCTCTCTGGGTTTCACTCTCGCTCTCTTGGTTTCTCTCTCGCTCTCTTGGTTTCTCTCTTGCTCTCTTGGTTTCTCTCTCGCTCTCTGGGTTTCTCTCTCGCTCTCTGTGTTTCTCTCTCGCTCTCTGTGTTTCTCTCTCGCTCTCTGTGTTTCTCTCTCGCTCTCTGGGGTTCTCTCTCGCTCTCTGGGGTTCTCTCTCGCTCTCTGGGTTTCTCTCTTGCTCTCTGGGTTTCTCTCTTGCTCTCTGGGTTTCTCTCTTGCTCTCTGGGTTTCTCGCTTTCTCTCTGGGTTTCTCGCTTTCTCTCTTGGTTTCTCTCTTGCTCTCTGGGTTTCTCTCTTGCTCTCTGGGTTTCTCTCTTGCTCTCTGGGTTTCTCTCTTGCTCTTTGTGTTTCTCTCTCGCTCTCTGGGTTTCACTCTCGCTCTCTTGGTTTCTCTCTCGCTCTCTGGGTTTCTCTCTCGCTCTCTGGGTTTCACTCTCGCTCTCTGGGTTTCACTCTCGCTCTCTGGGTTTCTCTCTCGCTCTCTGGGTTTCTCTCTCGCTCTCTGGGTTTCTCTCTCGCTCTCTGGGTTTCTCTCTCGCTCTCTGGGTTTCTCTCTCGCTCTCTGGGTTTCTCTCTCATTCTCGTGGTTTCTCTCTCGCTCTCTGGGTTTCTCTCTCGCTCATTGAGTTTCTCTCTCGCTCATTGAGTTTCTCTCTCGCTCATTGAGTTTCTCTCTCGCTCATTGAGTTTCTCTCTCGCTCATTGAGTTTCTCTCTCGCTCATTGAGTTTCTCTCTCGCTCTCTGGGTTTCTCTCTCTCTCTCTCTCTCTCTCTCTCTGGATATCTCTCTCGTTCTCTGGGTTTCTCTCTTGCTCTCTGGGTTTCTCTCTTGCTCTCTGGGTTTCTCTCTTGCTTTCTGGGTTTCTCTCTTGCTCTCTGGGGTTCTCTCTTGCTCTCTGGGCTTCTCTCTTTCTCTCTTGGTTTCTCTCTTGCTCTCTTGGTTTCTCTCTTGCTCTCTTGGTTTCTCTCTTGCTCTCTTGGTTTCTCTCTTGCTCTCTGGGTTTCTCTCTTGCTCTCTGGGTTTCTCTCTTGCTCTCTGGGTTTCTCTCTTGCTCTCTGGGTTTCTCTCTTGCTCTCTGGGTTTCTCTCTTGCTCTCTGGGGTTCTCTCTTGCTCTCTGGGCTTCTCTCTTTCTCTCTTGGTTTCTCTCTTGCTCTCTTGGTTTCTCTCTTGCTCTCTGGGTTTCTCTCTTGCTCTCTGGGTTTCTCTCTTGCTCTCTGGGGTTCTCTCTTGCTCTCTGGGGTTCTCTCTTGCTCTCTGGGCTTCTCTCTTGCTCTCTGGGCTTCTCTCTTTCTCTCTTGGTTTCTCTCTGCTCTCTTGGTTTCTCTCTTGCTCTCTTGGTTTCTCTCTTGCTCTCTTGGTTTCTCTCTTGCTCTCTGGGTTTCTCTCTTGCTCTCTGGGTTTCTCTCTTGCTCTCTGGGTTTCTCTCTCACTCTCTGGGTTTCTCTCTTGCTCTCTGGGGTTCTCTCTTGCTCTCTGGGCTTCTCTCTTTCTCTCTTGGTTTCTCTCTTGCTCTCTTGGTTTCTCTCTTGCTCTCTGGGTTTCTCTCTTGCTCTCTGGGTTTCTCTCTTGCTCTCTGGATTTCTATCTTGCTCTCTGGGGTTCTCTCTTGCTCTCTGGGGTTCTCTCTTGCTCTCTGGGGTTCTCTCTTGCTCTCTGGGCTTCTCTCTTTCTCTCTTGGTTTCTCTCTTGCTCTCTTGGTTTCTCTCTTGCTCTCTTGGTTTCTCTCTTGCTCTCTGGGTTTCTCTCTTGCTCTCTGGGTTTCTCTCTTGCTCTCTGGGTTTCTCTCTTGCTCTCTGGGTTTCTCTCTTGCTCTCTGGGTTTCTCTCTTGCTCTCTGGGCTTCTCTCTTTCTCTCTTGGTTTCTCTCTTTCTCTCTTGGTTTCTCTCTTGCTCTCTGGGTTTCTCTCTTGCTCTCTGGGTTTCTCTATTGCTCTCTGGGTTTCTCTCTTGCTCTCTGGGGTTCTCTCTTGCTCTCTGGGGTTCTCTCTTGCTCTATGGGCTTCTCTCTTTCTCTCTTGGTTTCTCTCTTGCTCTCTTGGTTTCTCTCTTGCTCTCTGGGTTTCTCTCTTGCTCTCTGGGTTTCTCTCTTGCTCTCTGGGTTTCTCTCTTGCTCTCTGGGTTTCTCTCTTGCTCTCTGGGTTTCTCTCTTGCTCTCTGGGTTTCTCTCTTGCTCTCTGGGCTTCTCTCTTGCTCTCTGGGCTTCTCTCTTGCTCTCTTGGTTTCTCTCTTGCTCTTTGTGTTTCTCTCTCGCTCTCTGGGTTTCACTCTCGCTCTCTTGGTTTCTCTCTCGCTCTCTTGGTTTCTCTCTCGCTCTCTTGGTTTCTCTCTCGCTCGCTTGGTTTCTCTCTCGCTCTCTGGGTTTCTCTCTCGCTCTCTGTGTTTCTCTCTCGCTCTCTGTGTTTCTCTCTCGCTCTCTGGGTTTCTCTCTCGCTCTCTGGGTTTCTCTCTCGCTCTCTGGGGTTCTCTCTCGCTCTCTGGGGTTCTCTCTCGCTCTCTGGGGTTCTCTCTCGCTCTCTGGGTTTCTCTCTTGCTCTCTGGGTTTCTCTCTTGCTCTCTGGGTTTCTCGCTTTCTCTCTTGGTTTCTCGCTTTCTCTCTTGGTTTCTCTCTTGCTCTCTGGGTTTCTCTCTTGCTCTCTGGGTTTCTCTCTTGCTCTTTGTGTTTCTCTCTCGCTCTCTGGGTTTCACTCTCGCTCTCTTGGTTTCTCTCTCGCTCTCTTGGTTTCTCTCTCGCTCTCTTGGTTTCTCTCTCGCTCGCTTGGTTTCTCTCTCGCTCTCTGGGTTTCACTCTCGCTCTCTTGGTTTCTCTCTCGCTCTCTTAGTTTCTCTCTCGCTCTCTTGGTTTCTCTCTCGCTCGCTTGGTTTCTCTCTCGCTCTCTGGGTTTCTCTCTCGCTCTCTGTGTTTCTCTCTCGCTCTCTGGGTTTCTCTCTCGCTCTCTGGGGTTCTCTCTCGCTCTCTGGGGTTCTCTCTCGCTCTCTGGGTTTCTCTCTCGCTCTCTGGGTTTCTCTCTTGCTCTCTGGGTTTCTCTCTTGCTCTCTGGGTTTCTCTCTTGCTCTCTGGGTTTCTCGCTTTCTCTCTTGGTTTCTCGCTTTCTCTCTTGGTTTCTCTCTTGCTCTCTGGGTTTCTCTCTTGCTCTCTGGGTTTCTCTCTTGCTCTCTGGGTTTCTCTCTTGTTCTTTGTGTTTCTCTCTCGCTCTCTGGGTTTCACTCTCGCTCTCTTGGTTTCTCTCTCGCTCTCTCGGTTTCTCTCTCGCTCTCTGGGTTTCACTCTCGCTCTCTGGGTTTCACTCTCGCTCTCTGGGTTTCTCTCTCGCTCTCTGGGTTTCTCTCTCGCTCTCTGGGTTTCTCTCTTGCTCTCTGGGTTTCTCTCTCGCTCTCTGGGTTTCTTTCTCGCTCTCTGGCTTTCTCTCTTGCTCTCTGGGTTTCTCTTTCGCTCTCTGGGTTTCTCTCTTGCTCTCTGGGTTTCTCTCTTGCTCTCTGGGTTTCTCTCTTGCTCTCTGGGTTTCTCTCTTGCTCTCTGGGTTTCTCTCTTGCTCTCTGGGTTTCTCTCTTGCTCTCTGGCTTTCTCTCTTGCTCTCTGGGTTTCTCTCTTGCTCTCTGGGTTTCTCTCTTGCTCTCTGGCTTTCTCTCTTGCTCTCTGAGTTTCTCTCTTGCTCTCTGGGTTTCTCTCTTGCTCTCTTGGTTTCTCTCTTGCTCTCTTGGTTTCTCTCTTGCTCTCTGGGTTTCTCTCTTGCTCTCTGGGTTTCTCTCTTGCTCTCTGGGTTTCTCTCTCACTCTCTGGGTTTCTCTCTTGCTCTCTGGGGTTCTCTCTTGCTCTCTGGGCTTCTCTCTTTCTCTCTTGGTTTCTCTCTTGCTCTCTTGGTTTCTCTCTTGCTCTCTGGGTTTCTCTCTTGCTCTCTGGGTTTCTCTCTTGCTCTCTGGAGTTCTCTCTTGCTCTCTGGGGTTCTCTCTTGCTCTCTGGGGTCTTCTCTTGCTCTCTGGGGTTCTCTCTTGCTCTCTGGGCTTCTCTCTTTCTCTCTTGGTTTCTCTCTTGCTCTCTTGGTTTCTCTCTTGCTCTCTTGGTTTCTCTCTTGCTCTCTGGGTTTCTCTCTTGCTCTCTGGGTTTCTCTCTTGCTCTCTGGGTTTCTCTCTTGCTCTCTGGGTTTCTCTCTTGCTCTCTGGGTTTCTCTCTTGCTCTCTGGGGTTCTCTCTTGCTCTCTGGGCTTCTCTCTTTCTCTCTTGGTTTCTCTCTTTCTCTCTTGGTTTCTCTCTTGCTCTCTGGGTTTCTCTCTTGCTCTCTGGGTTTCTCTATTGCTCTCTGGGTTTCTCTCTTGCTCTCTGGGGTTCTCTCTTGCTCTCTGGGGTTCTCTCTTGCTCTCTGGGCTTCTCTCTTTCTCTCTTGGTTTCTCTCTTGCTCTCTTGGTTTCTCTCTTGCTCTCTGGGTTTCTCTCTTGCTCTCTGGGTTTCTCTCTTGCTCTCTGGGTTTCTCTCTTGCTCTCTGGGTTTCTCTCTTGCTCTCTGGGTTTCTCTCTTGCTCTCTGGGTTTCTCTCTTGCTCTCTGGGTTTCTCTCTTGCTCTCTGGGTTTCTCTCTTGCTCTCTGGGTTTCTCTCTTGCTCTCTGGCTTTCTCTCTTGCTCTCTGGGTTTCTCTCTTGCTCTCTGGGTTTCTCTCTTGCTCTCTGGCTTTCTCTCTTGCTCTCTGAGTTTCTCTCTTGCTCTCTGGGTTTCTCTCTTGCTCTCTGGGTTTCTGTCTCGCTCTCTGGGTTTCTCTCTTGCTCTCTGGGTTTCTCTCTTGCTCTCTGGGTTTCTCTCTTGCTCTCGGGGTTTCTCTCTTGCTCTCTGGGTTTCTCTCTTGCTCTCTGGGTTTCTCTCTTGCTCTCTGGGTTTCTTTCTCGCTCTCTGGCTTTCTCTCTCGCGCTCTTTCTCTGGCTTTCTCTCTCTCTTTCTCTGGCTTTCTCTCTCTCTTTCTCTGGCTTTCTCTCTCTCTTTCTCTGGCTCTCTCTCTCTCTCTCTGTCGCTCTCACTCTCTCTCTCTTACTCTCCCTGTCTCTCTCTCACTCTCTGTCCCTCTCTTACTCTCTCTTTCTGTCCCTCTCTCACTCACTCTGTCCCTTTCTTACTCTCTCTCTATCGCTCTCTCTCACTTTCAGTCTCTCTCTTACTCTCAGTCTCTCTCTCACTCTCAGTCTCTCGCATTCTCAGTCTTTCTCTCACTCTTGCTTTCTTTCACTCTCTCTTGCTTTCTTTCACTCTCTCTTGCTTTCTTTCACTCTCTCTTGCTTTCTTTCACTCTCTTTGTTTCTCTCTCACTCTCTCTTTGTTTCTCTCTCACTCTCTCTTGGTTTCTCTCTCACTCTCTCTTGGTTTCTCTCTCACTCTCTCTTTGTTTCTCACTCATTCTCTCTTGGTTTCTCTCTCACTCTCTCTTGGTTTCTCTCTCACTCTCTCTCTTGGTTTCTCTCTCACTCTCTCTTGGTTTCTCTCTGGCTTTCCCTCTCTCTCTCTCTCTCTTTCTCTCAGTCTCTCTCTCACTCTCAGTCTCTCTCACTCTCAGTCTCTCTCTCATTCTCATCTCTCGCACTCTCAGTCTCTCTCTCACTCTCAGTCTCTCGCACTCTCTGTCTTCTCTCACTCTCTTGCTTTCTTTCACTCTCTCTTGCTTTCTTTCACTCTCTTTGTTTCTCTCTCACTCTCTCTTGGTTTCTCTCTCACTCTCTCTTGGTTTCTCTCTAACTCTCTCTTGGTTTCTCTCTCACTCTCTCTTGGTTTCTCTCTCACTCTCTCTTGGTTTCTCTCTGGCTTTCCCTCTCTCTCTGTTTTCTCTCTCTCGGACTTTTCCTCTCTCTCTCTCTGGCATTCCCTCTCTCTCTCTCTCTGGCATTCCCTCTCTCTCTCTCTCTGGCATTCCCTCTCTCTCTCTGGCATTCCCTCTCTCTCTCTCTCTGGCATTCCCTCTCTCTCTCTCTCTGGCATTCCCTCTCTCTCTCTCTGGCATTCCCTCTCTCTCTCTCTCTGGCTTTCCCTCTCTATCTGGCTTTCCCTCTCTCTCTCTCTCTCTCTGGCTTTCCCTCTCTCTTTCTCCTTCTCTGGCTTTCTCTCTTTCTCCTTCTCTGGCTTTCTCTCTCTCTCTGTTCCCTCTTCCTCTCTTTCCGCCCTTCCTCTCTTTCCGCCCTTCCTCTCTTTCCGCCTTTCCTCTCTTTCCGCCTTTCCTCTCTTTCCGCCTTTCCTCTCTTTCCGCCCTTCCTCTCTTTCCGCCCTTCCTCTCTTTCCGCCCTTCGTCTCTTTCCGCCTTTCCTCTCTTTCCGCCTTTCCTCTCTTTCCCCCCTTCCTCTCTTTCCGCCCTTCCTCTTTCCCCCTTCCTTCCTCTCTTTCCTCCCTTCCCCTCTCTTCCCCCTTCCTCTATTCTCCCCTTCCTCTCTTTCCCCACCTTCCTCTCTTTCCCCACCTTTCTCTCTTCGCCCCCACCTTTCTCTCTTCGCCCCCACCTTCCTCTCTTTCCTCCTATCCTCTCTTTCCTCCTATCCTCTCTTTCCTCCTATCCTCTCTTTCTTCCTATCCTCTCCTTCCTCCTTTCCTCTCTTTCCTCCTTGCTCTCTGTTTTCTTCTCGCTCTCTCTCTCTGTTTTTCTCCTTCGCTTTTTCTCTCTCCCTCCCTCTCTTTCTCTCCCTCTCTTTCTCTTTCTCTCTTTCGCTCTCTGTCTTTTGTTCGCACGCTTTCTTATATGCTTGCTTCATGCCTCTCTCCGAAGTTGTTGCCGGAAAGAGACCATGCAAGCAGACAGGGGAATTCGCTGAACAAGCACATTTCTATGCGTAAGTGTTTCAGGAAATTAAACGAAATGCTATTAGAGAATAAGAAGTCGGATTTGTGATTAATACTTAAAAACGAACGCAACGTAAACAATAATTGCAACAGACACAAGACAATTTAGAAAGGTGCACAGTTAAAGATATGTTTTCCCATTCGTAGTTCAGGCTATATAGTATGGGCAACAATACTTTTCATATAGCGTAAAGCATCACTCTTCATAATTAAGATAGTTTTTGCTGTAAGCGGTAGTGCTGTAATTTCCCCACGTGTCGATTCCTGACAGACTTTAAAGCATTTAACGATCAGATAGCTATCTGTGGAATATATATATATATATATGTGTAATATACACACACAGACAATAAAGTGCGGAGATGTAACGAAAAAACACGGACTAAAGGAAATTAACTCGTACATATTAAATGAGTGTTACATATTCAATATATCATTAATTAATATATCATTAATAACGTTAATATATCATTAATAACGTTATTTCCTTATTTATATGACAAATCTTAATAATCGTTAGTACAATCTGATAGAGGTTCTGTATAACATAATATATCGAGAGATGTTCTTTTCCTTAGATTTGTCTTCAAGTTCATTTTATACATGTGTGTGTGAATATATATATATATATATATATATATATATATATATATATATATATTATTGTGCAGAAGGTTAGAAAAACATTGCTTTCAAGCTTAACATAAGGGGGACCAGTTAATGGTAAATCGTAAATAATGGCAGGCTTTCGTCAGCCATGTTGTTTTCTGTTTGAGTAAAAGCAGGACCGCATATATTGTTTATAATGATGTTTATTTTCATTTAACTATAGCTTATCCCTATTTCTGTATATTTTGATATTAATTTTTTATTTAATGTATTTTTAGTAAAAATACATTACTAAAATTACATTAATTAAAGAAATTAGAAAATTGATATTTAAATAAAAAATAAACATCATTATAAACAATATATGCGGTCCTGCTTTTCCTCAAACAGAAAACAACATGGCTGACGAGAGCCTAACATTATTTACGACTTACCATTAACTGGTCCCCCTTATGTTAAGCTTGAAGCCGACGGTACTAATGTTTTTCTGACCTTCTGTGCAATTTTAGATAAATAAATATTAAGGTCTTATATCGAAAAAAGGTTTTTTCTTCGTAATCGAGCACTTTGTTGGAATTCTTTCCCAAAAACAGTGAACAAATATATGTCAGTCCTTTAAGAAATCGGTTCTTATTGTTGAACACTTGCACATCATAGTTATACTCGTTATATCACCCTGGACGGATGTCTTGACATTTAACAATAAATGATTAAATTTCTCGCGGTTAACGTTAGTCGCGTGGTTTGTCCCTTGCTCACGGAGCCAGTTGGCTTCGTGGCCGTGTTCGAACATTTTGACCGGCTGTGATAATAACTTTCTGAACTGATGATTCCCGAAAGGACGAAACACTAGTGTCTGTAGTTATTAAACATTATTATAGTAATTATTTATTTATGTGTGTAAGTATGTAAGTGCATTTTCATTTAAGCAAACAGTGTTTAACATAGACTTTTTTTTTGCATTAGTTATACTTTTATTTTTACAATTTTCTTATCAAGATCTACATAGGAAATAGTCATTACTTTTTAATTTTGAAGGGGAACAATTAAAAAACCTGAAACAATGCACTAATTAAGCAACGTAATCTTATGTTAAACAATGAAAAGAACTGCTTTACATCAAATTTTGAGTTATATTAAATAATGCATTTTTTGCAATCACCGGTACGCACGCGCGTGTCAATGCTTATGAAAGGAAACAAAACTAGTAAACATTTATAGATTCTATACAACAAGGTGAGTTAGCTAGACACATTACTTCATTTTTAAAACTTTATGAGTTAAAGACAAGGAGAGAACTAATATTTATTTATTTATTGCTTATATCCGCTCTGGAAGGGATATCCTTGCGATATATATATATATATATATATATATATATATATATATATATATATATATATATATATATATATATGTATTAGTGAGATGTGTGTGAGGACACTTCGCAACGCATATATTCAACGGATTTTTTTTATCTACAAATAATTTGGTATATAGAATATTCAAACACGTGGAAAACGTTGCAATCAGTTTTCATCGGTAAGAAAGGCTGGTACGGAGTCACAAAAAAATTGGTACTTGGTGTCGACGAATTTCCATTTGTCAACTATTTCAGGAATGCGCATGCCCGGCAGTAAATTATGACAGCTTTTTCATGTTAAGAATCAGTAGGTTTGTTAATTTTCTTTTTAAAGATCGTGGCAAGCTGATCTAATAGTTATCATTCTTGACTCACTGTCTTTAGGTTTTTGTTTCGATCTCAGCTCGAGTATTTTTTTTTTATTACAACAAGGGAACTATTTAGAAAAAAAAACATAATACTCGCATGCACATATCTCAAATTAAAATATATTTATGCGTATATATTACGATGGACGATGGACGGCCTGTAATAAAAGTAAATTCATCAACGTTTGTTTCCGAACGAAGTAAAATGGAGACGAGGATGAATTTTACATAAGAACTCTCTTACATTTTCATGGAAATAAGGTTACGGACGATTACAAGGATTTTAATGGAAATAAGGTTACGGACGATTACAAGGATTTTAATGGAAATAAGGGGAACCTGCTTTGAGCCATGACATTTCAAAGCTAAATGGTTCGCATCAGAAGAGGAGAAAACTCGGCATAATAAAAAAAATTATAGAAAAAATATATAACATGGATTCATAAATATATTTTTGAGAGAAATTGAAAAGATGAGATGAAAACAATGAAAGGAGGAGAGATATAAGAGTATTAGAAAAATTTAGAATTATGAATGCATATTCATATATATATATATATATATATATATATATATATATATATATATATATATATATATCCGCGCTGAGTAGTAGAAATTTCCAAGTTGGTATCTGGGGCGCCTAAATTCACTGGGGGAGATGCACCCCAGTCTCCGTTAAGACATGTATCTAGGAGAAGAAAACTCTGATGTAAAAATCTGCGGTTTACTGTATACTCTATACCTGGCAGTAGTTTGCACCGACAAAGGTTAGCAGTAATACAAAAACACGTGAATGGTTCTACACAAAGCATTCACAACTATGAACAACTCGTCTGTGTGGATTTCTGAACCACTTCGTTGTGGCGGAAACTCATACATCGAAATCGATGGGAGAGTCCACCACACGCACACACACACACACACATATATATATACATATATATATATATATATATATATATATATATATATATGAGAATGAGAGTTTATATCTAAAGAGGGAGGGAGATAAGAATACTTCACAAAACAAATATTCTCTGTTTCCTGAATTGATTATATTTATTAAAAATGTTATTTTCCCCATGAAATAATTAACTATATATTATGCCAAGCACTGTATGAATATCTGGGTCAGCCACTGATATTACTTATTGGTCTACTGAATAGTTTAATATTTTTTTTAAAACATAATTCATTATATATCGTCTGAACACCGGTTCGATGCTCCCAATATAAACTGCTAATAAATTGGCTGAGATTTACGAAAATATCGATTATTATCTCCGTATTGATGAAAGACATGTCGAAATTGACTGAGCACTGAATCCGATCTTCCGATGAAATCGTTTTTATTATAGGTGAAAGGTTAAGTCGAATAGAGCTGACCCTGTTCACTGCCTAAAAAGTTCATCCGATTGTCATTAATGGGGGTTCGCTATTTTCTTCCCGAAGCCGTCGAAATTGCACGTCGTATCATATGATGTGAGTTTTTGAGCTTTTTGCACTTGGGTTTGTAATCGGCCACCAATGTCGTTTCTCTCGTTTAATCCTGTTTGCCGTCGGGCAATTCGAATAATTGACGAAGCTAACACGAGTTTAATAACCGACAGATTTCTGCTCGCGGTGGAAACCTGTAATGCCAATCATCGGATGCGAAACGCAAAAAAAAAAAAAAAAAAAAACTTATTTTTTTCTCTATTATTGTACATTCTTACTTTCTATGTAGTCAACGCGTACTTCGCGTGTATCAAACTAAATTACTTGGCTGACTAGCTTGTAGCAAAGACGTGTATCTTGGTAAGGACACCATCTATAACACCTAAAACTTCTGTCCTGTTTCATTTTCATCCCCCTTAGACCCCACTCCTTTTTAGAGAGTGGTCTGATAATTAAACTTATATCAAGTTGAGTATTCAATAAAAGACGTCCCGTACAGTTGTTAGTTACACGCGGGCAATAATTGAACTCCGGTCTCTATGCTCATTAGAGAGGCTAAACTATCATGTTTTTACTTGTAAAACATTCACAGCAAGAACTTGTGTTCTACCACAGCAGAGAAAAACTGTCATTACTCCCAAGGTTTGTTTTGAGTCAGTATTTCCCATAGCAGCGCATTAGCAATAAACTAATCCCTTCTCAAAATAGATGGCAAAGCCTGGGAACGTGTACTACATGTTTCTTTGACGTGACTAAGATCAAATGAAATCAAGCTTGGATGTCTTCAAGTCTAATGTTAACAAATTCCTAATGAACCGCCCCCTTAAGTAAACACTTCATCAAATCTCCTCACTAACATAATGTACTTGCAATAACCCTCATCCCTGAGTGGCTTCCGGGCCTTGATAAGTGGTGATCTCTGTGTAAAAAAAAAAAAAAAAAAAAAAGCCCGCCTGCTGTGGCTCGGTTGTAAGATACGCTTAAACATGATATTGATTATATATATATATATATATATATATATATATATATATATATATATGGGATTACGTATTTATTATTATAGCAACAATTGTTTATCGATTATTTTAATGAACCTGATATACAGTAGTGAGATCAAAACTACAATATGACTTGGGTGTAATCAGCTAGAATCGAAACCAAAAACATACAACTCTTCACCCTCATTCATTAGCCTTTGAGCCACGCACACACACACACACACACACACATATATATATATATATATATATATATATATATATATATATATATATATATAAAATGGGTTAAGAAATTCCAATGAAAGAAAGATGTATATTTAAATAAGGGAGTAGTCACCAACAATGTGTATTTTTTAGCATTATTTTATTATTCCGTGTCTTGGTTTTCAATGACTTAAAAACATTATTACAATGATCCAAACATAATTCTCAATGAAAAACCAAGACACGGAATAATAAAAATAATGTTAAAAAATACACATTGTTGGTGACTACTCCCTTATTTATATATATATGTATATATATATATATATATATATATATATATATATATATATATATATATATATATATGTATGTATATATATATATATATATATATATATAGTAGAAGCCCAGGGTACAGTGGACCTAGAATACGTTCCACTCTAGGTTACGATGTGGAATACGATATTTTCCTTCTCCCTGGTTACGGTATTTACACTGCCTTAGGGTGTTATGTTATTTGATTATATACATGTGTGTTTTATACTGTTAAAATGTTTTTTTGATTCATAATGAGGGTATGACACTAATGATTTGAACGATCTTATTTATAAATGCGCGTTGGGACAATCAACCAATGAGAAGACTCCGCCGTCATTATAAAAATACCGAATTTTGGATGCAAGTCAGTTTCATAAAATTCACATTTATTATCAATTTTACACTAAGGTAAAACTTGACAATATAATGACGGTCCTCGTCAGCAATTATTCTTGAGCAACTATAAACCGCGCAATTTGTAATGGAAATATTAGCAATAACTTCAAAAACAACACAGTCTTGAGAAATGGATATGGGGCAATATTTCCCTAAAAACGTAAGCAGTATCCAGATATAACATCTTATTTATTTAACTATAGTACACACACACACACATACACACTCACGTGTATATATATATATATATATATATATATATATATATATATATATATATATATATATATATATATATATATATATACTTATTAGCAGGCCGCACATAATTTCCATGTCGTAAAATACGATTAAATATGATATTTTGATTAATGCAGATTTTGTATTTATCATTATATTATATTTTACTCAATATATAATAATAATATATAAACGTTACAAAAAATGACTTGTGAACCACCACCGAAAATCGAAACCGAATCGTTTAGATTACAATTTACTTTTTTCTTTGACGTTAATGGCTGGCCTATGAAGACATATCTGCTTAAGCGCTAAAACTTAATACATGACCAATGGCTATTACGTTACGTATGCATATTCGTAATGCCGTCGTTCGATATTCACCTGGAAAATTTCATTTTTTTTATTTTCCCACTTTTGCACCGATTTTCCTCGGCTAAAACCCAAATATAAAGTTTCACGTGGGTTCGAATGCCCTATATATTAAGTTCCATGACGGCAGCCGAGAAAGTGACAGGAGTTTGGCAGGCAAAATTTTTTAAACAAATATATATGCACATACATAAATATATAAAGAAAGAGGTTTGTGTTTACTATAACCTTTTTCCGGAAGTATAAATCATGTAGAATATCTGCATGAATATAATTACGCGTAATAGTTAACTAAAGTTGATCCTCTCATAAGAAAACCCGAAAAAACAACTAATAGGAAATTAATTAAAATGAATGTTTTAAAGAATAAGCAAATTGGCTAGTTATTTTCTAGATGAAATGCAATTCCATGACCCATATAACAAATTTGTATTTTTTTTAATAAATAGAAAAGGAGATTTCAATGTGAATATCAATACACAGTAAAAAAAATTAATTTGTATGGGAATATATATATAATATATAATATATATATATATATATATATATATATATATATATATATATATATATATACTGCAATACATGTCTATTTTGAGTTTCCAAACTTTCCTAAATTTCATAGGCAAAAGTTAGACATTAATGTTTACACATAACTTAAATAAAATATATAATTAAATAATGTTAACAGATTTTCATTTTCGCAAATTATTTAGGTTTCTGATGGATATTGTCTAAAAAAATAACTGGAACGCTACAGAAAAGTTGTCAAGCTTGATATTTGAACCCACGGTGTCAAAAAATTATTAGAACTGAAGTACGAATGCTTTATTCAAATCCGACTAACAGATAATTAACGGATTGAATTATATGAATTCAGAAATAACGGTGAAACAGTTAATCAAGAAAGTATTTGACAGAATTCACATCGCTTGTATAAAAGGTCAGTGCAATGATTTTAGAAAGTTGACTTAATTTAGTTGGGAAATATTTTTTTAAGCGCCATGAAAAAAAACGAAATAAATATTAAATAGATAATAGTTAAATAAGTAAATAATTGCCATATAATCTTTGGTTCGCCATTTGCGGATAGTTTCTTAATTTTAGAAATAATCCGCTTTAATCTACTGATCGAAAAGCAAATCACATCGAGGATGACGACGGCTCAACTCCAAATTATTGGAGATTTATCTTGTCAGGCAATGTAAGTCAAAAAGTTTTCGCCTCTTGTGCACGCAAACACAAAGGGAAACTAAAAGGAGCAAATGGCCCTTTATAAGGAGTCTGTAACTTTAAGCATTCGTTTTGGCAAGGCATGCCCCTCCACTCTGAGCGGACTATTACAGTTACCACGAAAAGAGAAGAGGGCAAATCCGAGGTAAATATGCACTTCGAATATGCGCCGAGATTATATAAGCCATCTCGTCTGCTTTCCAGATACAACGAATAACTTCCAATATTCAAAACCTGAAAATATTTCTAAATGCGCTTGTTGAATTATTCATGGTTTCTTTGCCTCCGGCAACATCAGCTCATATTAAACGGAGAAATAGAAATAACAATGTCATGCAGACAGCAAATACGCATTCATCAGTCTCCCTCCACTTCATCCTCTCTCTCGCTTATTCTCTCTTTCTTTCTCTACTATCCTCTCGCCCGATTAATCTCTTTCTGCATCTCCATCTCTCTCGCCATATGCTAATCTCTTATTCGTACGTCAAAAATCTTTAAGTCGCTCTCTTCCGAAAAGTAACTCTATCGCTCACTTCTCGTAAGTAACTTTCTCTCTCATAGAAAACTGTACCTCTCTTCTTGTGAGCAACTGTGCCTCTATGTTCTGGCCGGTAACTGCGCCTCTCTGTTCTCGCCGGTAACTGTGCGCCTCACTGTTCTCGCCGGTAACTGTGCGCCTCTCTGTTCTCGCCGGTAACTGTGCGCCTCTCTTGTCATCGGTGACTGTGCGCCTCTCTTGTCGTCGGTGACTGTGCGCCTCTCTTGTCGTCGGTGACTGTGCGCCTCTCTTGTCGTCGGTGACTGTGCGCCTCTCTTGTCGTCGGTGACTGTGCGCCTCTCTTGTCGTCGGTGACTGTGCGCCTCTCTTGTCGTCGGTGACTGTGCGCCTCTCTTGTCGTCGGTGACTGTGCGCCTCTCTTGTCGTCGGTGACTGTGCGCCTCTCTTGTCGTCGGTGACTGTGCGCCTCTCTTGTCGTCGGTGACTGTGCGCCTCTCTTGTCGTCGGTGACTGTGCGCCTCTCTCTCTCTCTCTCTTCGTTTGTTATCCTCTTTTTCTTTCGTAAAACTTCTGTCGCGTTCTCTTCATCTAAAACATCTCTCCGTTTCTCTTTTCTATAAATTTCGATTTTTTCATCTTTATATATTATCGGAAAATGATATGTTTTCAGTGGTGTCCGTGCGTCCGTTACTCCGGAGGCTTGCCAGATAACCGTCCATTAGTTTTTCCTGAAATTTTGCCACAAGTTGTATTTTATTAAATAGATGTGCACAGTAAAAAAAGACTTCTTTGCGAAAATTCCCGTTGCGTCCTCAGGGGCTCAAAACAGGAAAAAAAAAAAAAAAAAAAAAAAAACAATGCCCCAAAATGGGCAAAAATGAAACTTTTGCCCCATAACTTTTGATCCATCTATTAAATTTTTCTGAAACTGGCTAAAATGTGGATCCCATTAATCCTAATATAAATCAAGTATTGGGGACCCTGGCAAAATTCGGGTTCGCGTCCCCGGGGACGTTTAGTGCTAAAAACGCCCCTTTTTTGTCGCTCTTTTCTCATCAACAAAAACTTGATATGCCTGACTATATAGTCGTTTACCACGGTAGTCAACTCAAATATACCTGTTAAGGTCTGAAACTTCACCGTTATCCATTTACACCTGGATTTTGCGTCTCAATAGGCTTGAAAGAGGTCCAAAATGCCTTAAAATGGTCCAAAATTACACTTTTTGACTCATAGCTTAAATATTTCAATTAGATTTTCCTGAATCTTGGCGAAAATTTGTAGGACATTGTTCTTAATATGCATTCAGTATGGGTGACCCTGGCAGAATTCTGGTTTGCATTCCTCTGAGACTTTTCGGGCTAAAAAATGCCTCTTTTTCCATATTATTCAAAAACTTGATATGTCTTTATAGTGGTTTTCCATGGTGCTGAATTCAAATATACATGTCTTGAGGCATTAAACTGCGCCGTTTCTCCATTTTCACTGGGATTTGGTGTTCCCAGGAGCTCAAAAGGGATAAGATGCTTCGAAATTGCAGAAAACTACACTTTTTATGTCCCATATATTGTATTTTTTCTGAAACATGTCGAAAATGTTACGGCAAACGTTGGCCTTTCACACTTCTCGCATTCATCATTTCTTTACTATTTTTTATGGCGTCATCTCACATTCAGCACCAGAGGAGGGACCACGTACGCGCGGTTTGTTTTATTTATTCTCACTTGTAACTTTTTTCTACCTACCGATTGTTTAATTAAAAAGATGAACCGAGTCGAATTCTACTTTTGTTTGTCGATTCAACTTGTAAAAAAGAATCTAGTGTATTTCTTGTGTGTGTGTGTGTCCTTGCGATGTGTTAACATAATAAGGACTATATTACAAGGTTGAGTATCCTTATGTCAGTTTGCCCTGACGAGCCTTTTTACGTAGAAATCTAAAACACTCCAGGATTGTATAGTAGGTAATTCAAACTCTCCTCTCGTCAGTAATTAAAGTTTTTCTCGTATCTATGTGTGTGCTTTCATATTTGTACGTGTGGTTTTCACTCGTAAATGATCTGAAATGCAAAGTACTACTTCACCCCTCTTCATCGCACGGCAGGAAAAGAACAGTAGCTTTGCGAAAGATTTTCGAAGAAAATGAATGTTATAAACTATACTGAATACAACTATTACTTGGTAAAAATGTCGGGTTTTAGATTTTCTCAAGAATGTGGCATTAGGCAGACAGCAAATGCATTTCATAGGAACAATCGTTCTAATCGGCAAACTCCGCTGCTAGTGAAAAGACATACTGACGTTACGTCAAAATCGGTTCGTGAACATAACAATGAAAAATCGTATTGATAAAAAGTATTATTAACAGACGATACCCAAATTTTGTTGATTGGGCGTAATTACAGGAACCGTGTATCGCGGCAATTTAGTGATGCCTTCTAATGAAAGAACCCTGTTACTACAGCGACATCCAGTGATGGTAGCAGCCTCATGGTTTGCAGCTGCTCTTTTGCAAAACGTACCGGTAGGTTGTCAGTAATAGATGATAGTGACTGTTACATCATATCAAAATTTATTGGAGGCTACATTAATGATTTCAGTAGAACATCTTGAAATCCTTCCTAATTGGATCTTCCAAAAAAATAATGGTCTTAACAACTTTGCAAACTCTCCTAAGAAATGGTTTGCTAAACAAAATTTAACGACAAATTTAGTCAGCAGTTTAAATCGGAACTGAAGAACTATGACGTTATGTGAAAACTCAAATCCAATTCAGAACTTTAATATCTCGGATGTGAAGAATATATACTAACTACATTTTTGAAATCGTTAATTTAGAACTACAAGATATTGGTTTCTTTAGAAGCGAATAATAGTGATACTATAGGGCATTAAATGACAATTTATTTTCTGGAAAATATAAAAAATCACTCCATCCTCGAAAATTTCTGAAAAATTAACAGTTTTAGAGGTTTTCGGGAGCGCTTGAAACGAAAATAACGTTTAAAATTACGGCAAACGAGTAGTTTCTAAGATATGAAGAAATGTTAGCCACAACACCCTTTGCCGCTTCACCGCCTCTCTCCACATTTAAGCAGAATTTTTGTGAAATATTAAACTTTTTTATGCTCGGTGTATGTCGGCGCGTTATTTACATTAAAACGGTTACTAAACTGCAGAAAACCTGTTAAAAAACTATACAAGTTCTATAATTGAATATCCCCCTCCAAAAAAAAAAAAGAACGAAAAACATAAACTGGCTACCCCCTAATAAAGGTGGATATAAAGTGGGTGCATTTCTTCATATATTGAAAACTACTCGTTTCCTGGAATTTTAACCGTTAATTTTCCGAAGGTGGAAGAAAGTATCTCCCACCAAAAAAAATGGTGACCAAAAAGTGCGTGCACATTTTACATTAAATTATTATAGGAAAGTTATCCCTCACTTTTTTTAAACTAATATTTTTTTCATATCTTGGAAACTACTTGTTTGCTGTAATTTTTAACGTTATTTTCGTTTTCAGCGCCCCCGAAAACTTAGAAAATTGGTAATTTTAAATGAATTTTCGAGGGTGGAACGATTCTTCATACTTACCATTTTATATTTTATAAACGATAGTTCGTCTATTAAAAAGGGATGAATCGTAAATATTTCTATTAAATGAATTTTTGTTTTCTATGAATATTAGTATGGATTCGTAAAGTTATTTTGATAGTTAAAAATGCTTAAATGCTTAAAATCAGTTGATAATTGATTATAATACAAGTATGTTTATTTTGTACATGAGTTCAAATATTTCCTCCTTTATTATATGTAGATACATACATACATAACAGATGTCTACTTGTTCAATTATGTATATATTTTACACCATATTTATATCCCATGTTAATAAGTAGATTAACATCAAGACCCTTATTCGGTAATGACTATTTAATCAAAAATTGCCGGAATATTTCGTGTTTTCTGGATTACAAAATATCCGCTCTGTTATAAAATTAATGTCATGTCTTATCGAGGTATTTTCCAATAGATTTATATTTGTGGGTCTTGTTTTATTTTTTTTAGGGGGGTCGAAAATTAATGTATGCGAAATTTTTGTACTCTTGGGTGATTATGTAGTTTTTGTTACGGTGTTTTAAATTGTTTTGTTGCATTAATTTACATAAAAATTTCCTTGAAGCAGGTGTAAACAATTTGAATACCTTTTGTATATGCGTTTTATTGGAATACGATGCGAAAATGATGTAAATCATAAAATATATATGTATAATTGTTTTTACTTAATAAATCCACACGTGTTTCATGTTAACTCAGAATCATCAGTGTGGTTATATATAACGATCACTTGTTGAACGATCAGAACCTGCTTCACTACTGACTCCAATCCAACATCCTTCTCTGTTTGGCCATCATAAAAGCATGAGGAAATTCGAGAAAAATATGGCTTGCATTTAGTTATGAATATATTAATTCTAAGGAATATTAGATTTCCATAAAAAGAAAACTTTAGCAATATTGCTGCGAAGCTATTTTGTTGGCGTTATGGTTAATAGAACAGGATAGGAACAGTTTTAATCCGATCGGATTTTATTACGATCATTTATTACTAATTCATTTCAAAACTAGATGTGAGCCCTCGTTTCTACTCGGCTATAAAAAATAACTTTTTTAACTGTAAAAGAATAGGTGAACCTTGTGTTGACTTTCAGCATATTCGTTACTCTTGCTTCCTGTATTTTCTCTTTGACTCTTCATATTCTATAGGCGGTACTCCTGACAAATTTTCTATCCGTTTAACACTAATCGTTGGCGAGTTTTATTCGCCTTGAATAAATGTTTTAGCTCTTTATAGCAAACGGCTTTATGCCTTGTCTGGAGCGATATCCATGGGAGGAAACGTTGTGAAAACTTTTCGGCAATACAAAGACATCAAAGTAGTCTATTTGTCTTCAATTAGAAAAGTCAAATCTTACTAAAAACATTTTATAACACATCACGTGGTCATATATTCTTTATTTTCATTCTCCTTTGGGAAAATGGTCCTGGATATGACCTTTAAATATATCCGATGGTGAGGCCCCAGCTTGCGGGTTTTGGGGAGTGTGGGGCCACCTTTTAATTGCCATTGCTCGCAGGTCCACTCTAACCCGGAGTGGTAGTACCTGCTAGAGTCCCAAATATAGGTTAAATAAAAACTGACTTGAAAAAAGATATATATTCGAAATCACTGGATTCGGCATTAAATAACCTGGAAAGGATAGATATACCGTAAAACAAAAACAACCAATCATCCTTTGGGAGAATAGATGATATTCATTTTTGTTCTCATCATCCTGCGTTGTTTTTGACTCATTGCCGTATCATGTATTCTATTAGTTAGTATGAACTCTTTCAGTGACCATGACTCTTTCAATCCGTTGATGTTGTCCGCATTTTTCTATAATAGACTCATTAGTTATACATATTATATATACATATTATATATACATATTATATATACATATTATATATACATATTATATATACATATTAGATATACATATTATATATACATATTATATATACATATTATATATACATATTAGATATACATATTATATTGTATGCCATTATTTACTCCTATTTTCTCTCGTGTTCGTTTCCTCCCCTTGTTATCTGTTCATATTCCTCGGAGTGTCCGTCTGCTTTGAGACATGGAGACCGAGGGGGATTATATTTCCTGTTGAGTTTTCGCACCAATTATATATGATGCCTCTCACCAAAGATCAAGTTACAAAGCGTCTGGTTTATCACTCTCCCGAGCATGTTCGCTGATTCAGCGATTCCGTGTCGCCTGGACGTTTCCACTTTCGTCCAAGTTCCCTGTCCTTCCGATCAGCTTTCTAGGCAATTAACATAATTTTATTGTTGTCACATGCATTCCGAATAGACATGTCAGAATAAACTAGCTAATGTATTCGTTGCTAGGGGTGGCGTTGGTACAGTACCTGGATATGACAATTTACGTCTTTACCTAGCTTCTGCCGCTTCAAAGTTATTACAGAGAGAAAAGGTTTGTTAATTTTTGTGGGAAAAATACACTACAAAGTAGTGACATGAGAATAAGTAACTAAAACAAATGTATTTGTGTTTATTTTTATTGTGAAGAAAACATTAGAAATTATTTGCTTTGACCTGCTACTGTGTAGTTTTCTATGTCTACTTTATGTGCGTATTCTCTCCTGATGACCCGATATTATCTGTAAGATGATATACCCCCCGAAAAAGCATGACTATATAAAAGTTGGCGAGTGAATAAACTAAGAAATGCAATGAAATACCCCCCCAAAAAAAAACAATAAACATCATCTATATTTTAAATCTTACCTACCTGTCTGTATATATGTATGTATGCATAAAACTTTCGACAGAGAGGGCAGATTTTCACAAGATCTCTTTCGTTTGGAAGCTCGACCCTTCGGACGACAAAGATAAAAAAACATCAAGCTAAAAACCTTAATTCCTTCGCCGTCAATCGAGCACTTTTCTATAGGAGGGTCGCTTTTTCCGCCGATATTTTCGAAAGTTATCTCCTCTTTTCGATCCTCTAGCCTTAATTTAAACCTTCGCCACTTCCGGTTTGGTAGTGGGCGCAACAGAAAAGACGTCACGTTTTTTTCACGCTCTTTTCCCCCTTCACGGTACGGGTTCAAGCCTGTCTGCCTGCCTACTACCACTTTTTTTTTGTTCAACATACATCTCTTAACACCCGGGCAACGCCGGGCACCCAGGCTAATACTATATAAGTAAATAATTAAGATGAGGAAGGCCTTAGAAAGGCACGTTTTTTCTCTTGACAACCGACATTAACTTTATCGGAAATAGATTACTTCACAAGTGAAAACAGCTTATACACATCATTATATACAAGCCTATGAGGTAAGCTGTTTCTTTCAAAATACGTCTTCTGTTGTTCGCTTGCTTCATGGCGAGTTTCTGCTACTGTTCTGGTAGTATTTTTTATTCTCTGTGTGAATTACCAGTAAATGTTCACCGATTATACGAGAGATTTATATAATGTACATAATGCAGGACTATTAGTTTCAAGAAATTGACATACCAGAACATTTTATAAATCTCTTGTATAATCAAGCGAAAATTTTATTGATAATATATATACATGTCTACACATATAGTAACACTGCGTCAAATATGCGCATTCAAATAAACTAAGCATGAAGATTATCTGAACATGTCGCTATCAATCTGAATGTGGAGGTAGTTAAACATGTTCAATAATTTAAACATCTTGGTGTTATCCTTACAGCCACATGACGGATGAAGGCACAGTTAAGACTCCTACAGCAAAGATTCCAATATATATAATCTTTTTGAACTCTCAGTCTGCTCTAAAAGCAATTCAAAATAAAATAAGCAATCTTCTAATTGCAAAATTACCAAACAATCTAACACAGTAAAAAAAAATAATATTTTGAACAGGATAAGGATCCATACCGGTGTATAAAAAATGAATTAGCTTATTCACCAGAAAAAAAAACAACTCTTATTTACCCCAACTGATTTGAATTTTAAAACCTCCTACGTAGACGTTAAGACATATCAATACAATAAAAAAAAATAGCAAGATCATTGGGATGAATTTCCCAACTCCAAATTATACGTAATATCAAAAATTAAAAAACACTATCAAAATAGCAAACTAAACAGAAAAGACGTCACAAAAGCAAAAATTAAATGGGGCATACATATTTACCCCACTCGTATTTTTTTTGAGAAAATAAAACCAACCCATTCATATATATATATATATATATATATATATATATATATATATATATGAGAGAGAGATATGCATTCTTTTAATCTAGAATGACGTCATTCATATGTTCTAAACATCTAAAGGACTGCCCTCTTTCGACATCATATGTGTACCTACAAGTATATATGTTTAGATTGGTCCGAATTACAAACGGGGAAAACGCAAACTTATTTTTGTAATTGATTTTCTAAATACGCCAAAATATAATACCACATCTGCAATCTAATTTACCACATTTACAAAAATTGTATCATAATTCCATTAAATTAAACAAAACTACCGAATGTTTATTATATTTTCCCCATAATTTTTATGTACAAGCCATCTTTCTTGAAGTCAGTTTATTGATTTCGTCCTATCTTCACATCATAATTCAATTCTTGATAAATAATTCCAAGATGAAGATATATATATATATATATATATATATATATATATATATATATATATATAAAAAATAAAGTGATCTACCGAAAGCTACTGTTTCACAACAAATCATTGAAGTTGTGTATAGACTCAAAATTTCAAAACACAGATGAGGGCCACTACCAATCATGACAGCCTGCGTCCAACGCTCTCTTTTTTTTTTCTTTTTTTTTTTTTTTTTTTGACCGAAAGCCTTCTACTATGCGCAAAATAATGTTTTTTTTTTTAATTTTACGATAATAACATTTTCGGGCATAATCTTGCTCTACGCAAAATTGATTATATGCATAAACACATTTGAACCCGACAGTACCGATGTTCTTACTTTCTATTCTATCTTACAAAGGGGAACAAAACGTGAGTGTCCTCTACGGATTCTTCCCAGGCTCCTCACATTTGAAACCAACGGTATCGATATTAATCTGATCTTCTGTAATACATGCTTTAATATATGTTACGCTAATATCTTTATTTTTTCCAATAAGTGAGCACATTGTAGGATTAGTATGAGTGAACTCCAGCAACGATTATGTGGATGTGTATATTAAATAATTCATGAAAGATATATCCCGACTATTGTAATATACGCAAAAGAAATTGGAGTCAAAGGAGGAATTCCAAGTTCGATTAATTTTAGTGAAACAATTTTCTTTCTTTTTCATTCATAGTTGTTTGTTTTTCAATATTACAAATGCATTATGTAAATATCAAAGGAGATAAAAGCTTGTTTTCTGAATTCTATTAATCTTATTTCGGTGTTTCTCTATTGCGCTATCAATATTCCAAAATAAACACATACAAACGCCTCATATATATATGTATAGGTAAGATAAGAGATGGCATATTAATTTGTTTCACTATTTAGTTAAACAGTGTTCAATATATGTGAATTATTTAGTAGTATTAAAATCTATTTCCATTTAAGTGAGCTAAACAGATGCATATTTAATTTCATTGTAGAGAAATCTTCAATCTAACTATAAGATTTTAAATTTTATCATGCCTTTTATGGGAAAATATTTATACGTTTCCTGTTGCGTAAATTCATTAGTTGATCTGTTTTTTATAAAACAGTTTCCTTGTTTTTTTTTGGTTTTTTTTTTGTTTTTGTTTTTTACTCACCTTCACTCCAAATCAGGCATACCACCACTTGACCGTAAAAGGCTACTGATTGGGACCATGCCTAAGAAAGATTAACAAGATGTTGGTTTACGTTACCTTTGAACTTCCGGATTTCAGTACAATCCTGGAAGCAGTTAGCAGTAAAAGAATTCCATGGTTTCGCTATTCGAGGGAAGAAGCTATTAGAGTAGAAATCTTTCTGGCAGTTAGGGACCTCAACAGTGAAGGGGTGTGATTTTGTTGCTAAGCAGGATTGTCTGGGATATGTACGCCGGCGGACACAAGTGCAATGAGTTGATTAAATCTTGCTAATCTTCACCATTAACTAGCTCCGATTTAACTTGAAGCTGTTTAGTTTTATCTTGCATATAGTACTTCCCTTTACTCTAACATACAACCCACTTTCCTGTCAATTTTATTTTTAATTTATAAGTTCGACTGATTGATGACTTAAATCTCGGTCGCTCTTATAATGTTAATATTAGTCCAAAGCTTAATTTCACAATAATGTATTTATTATAAAGTAAAGTTTATCGTATGTCTACAGTTTGAAGCAATTTTGTTTTTATTGAATAGATATTATGTGATATTGGAGCTTTAAACATTTTAGTTTCTCGTTCAGACATAATCCATACAAATCGTCTCTAGATCTACATGTATTGGGCCGTTTTAAGATTTTATTCAACTACTTATGTCTTTCATTTTCTTCAAAGGTTAATGGTGTACCATATATGATATTTTTCAGTGTTTTTTTAATTATTTTTAAAGAAAGCTCTTGTAATTATAAGAGAACAGATAAACAGTTTTAAAAATACTACTTGAAAGTGCGAAGATTTTGTTAAATGGGGAAAACACAAAACGAAATAAAATTATTTATTCGTCTTTAGTTCTTTCGACATCTTTGTTTTTTGTGAGGGGGGTCGCTTTTTGTATTTGCAAAAAAGAAAAAAACAGAACTAAGGAAGAAAAATTCGAATCGTTTGTCTATAAAGTTAATAAAATGTTTGCACGTTCAAGTGTTTTAAAACAGTTTCTGTTAATTTTTAATTTTTAATTAATCTCGTGCATGTTTCTTTAAATTTGAATGCAATTTTTAATATGAAATATTTTTGTGGGGTTTTGGTGCCATATAGTGCGGCTTCTCGATTATTAAGCAATTATGTTATAGAAGGCAATTCACCATTATTTAAAATGTTATCTTCTAATTTTTCCACATGACGAATTAATATTTTATCAGAAGCTTTGTTTTTTTTATTAATATTTACATATTTCTAAATTCTCAAAATTGTAAATAAGCTTCAAAATATTAATGTTAAATATTTCATATGAAATGCTTACTACGAAATGCATTTATCGCTAAAATTTAAGAACAACTTACCTAATCAGATTTTCAGCGGATTCATTCTTTTTGCGGACTGTTATCCTCATGGTTGTTACTTCATTACTTTTCGGCCAACTCATCTTCTGACCGTCTTCAGATGATTTGCAGAAATTGTATAATAATTCCATTAAATAAAAAAATACCGAATCTTCATTTTATTTGTTCTCTGTAAGTTTAGATATGTCATCTTTCTTGAAATCAGTTAATTGACTTTGTCAATATTAACATCATAATTCAATTCTTTATTAGCAATTCCGTGATTATATATATATATATATATATATATATATATATAATATATATATATATATAAAATACATATACATATATATATATATATATATATAATCACGGAATTGCTAATAAAGAATTGCATTATGATAATATTGACAAAGTTAATTAACTGATTTCAAGAAAGATGACACATATATATATATATATATATATATATATATATATATAATCATTGAGTGTGTAATGAAGTGATCTACATATATCTACTCTATTGTTTCACAACTAATCATCAAAGTTAGTGTATAGACCCAAGCAGGCCAGAAGATTAGTTTGGCAAAACGTGGTAAGACAATAACTATGGAAGGCAGTAATTGCTGGGTATAAGTTAAAAGACCCAGCATCCCTATTTATTACATGGCTAAAAGATTAATTGATCGAAACGTGCTGAAACAACAAGAGCAACTAAGAAGTCCGAAAAAAAAATAAATGCACAAATTATGAAATTCATCTCAAATAATAAAAAATAATAATAATATCAGATTTTCAGTATCTGGTTATATGACGGGTTGAACTGTCTTATATTTCTGCTTTATTGTTGGTATCTTGTATCGTATATTTTAGTTTAGTTAGGGGCAGAATAGATTCACTGATTAATAATTAAGTGATTGATTTTATGCTATGAAACAGATACTCTCAAGAATTGTGAATGCCAACTGAATTAACGTAAATAATTTATAAGATGGTCAAAATCATAAAATTCTAATATAGACATTTGTCATTTATTCATTATGTGCTCTATAATTACATTGAGCTTCTTAAACAAGGATTGGTATATTTAAAAAGGAAATATAAGTGAACAACGAATTTTTTCCATAGAAATATATATATATATATATATATATATATATATATATATATATATATATATATATATT
This sequence comes from Euprymna scolopes, assembly GCF_053919585.1. Lineage (NCBI taxonomy): Eukaryota > Metazoa > Mollusca > Cephalopoda > Sepiida > Sepiolidae > Euprymna > Euprymna scolopes. Next base: position 54,468,543 of record NC_136503.1, on the reverse strand, counting down.
TGTGGAAATATACATTCGACTGGGGACCGCTTGTTAATTTCATACTCCCATGAAACTTCCTCTCTCGGAGGAAGCCGATTAAACCTTGAGTAAGGTTGATGTTGACTGCATACGCACACACACACACACATATATATATGTATATAATAAATAATAAAAACTTTTTGTAAATTTTTACTTCACATATCTGTTCTTCATATATATATGAAGAACAGATATGTGAAGTAAAAATTTACGAAAAGTTTTTATTATTCGGCAGAATACTTCAAAGCTGGTAGCTTAGTGCTCCTTAATCTGCGGCGTTTAAAAGAATGCACATTCTTCTCATCAGAGGGGCGTCTCAGTCTCTTTCTAGTACTGCTTAATAATAATAAAAATTCAGTACGATTCTAGAAAATCTTGATTAAGGTGTCTGCAGAAGTATGTGAAATTCAGTGAACTTTTTTTTATTAGCACCTTCTAACTATAAACCAAATAAAATGTAAACCTGAATATTAAACTCTTAAAATTACGGTCTCTGCTTATATGTCCTCTAAAATCATTAAAATGCGTACATAATTGATAATCTGAGGTCATTTTTTAATTCATGTCTAATAATTGTCAGAATTTCAGAACATCTAAGGATTTTCACATTTTCTTAATTTACATAAAATGCTCCACTCTCTTTTTCTCCTCTTTTATTAAAACTAAAATCAGATATATCTCAACTTACCATCAATTGTCCTCTTATCTCGGTTTCAAAATGCATCATAATGGCGTAATTAAGCTGTGACAAGAGCTCATATAAATATATAAACATATACGTATACGAAACTTATATACAGGGAGTGGAACCATGAATTTTCGATAAGCCAACAAGTCATAAGAGACCCAGGCTTGGCTTTAGAATGAGTGCTACGACTTTGTACACTTTTGTCACTGGGCCCCCCTCCTTCTCTCTGACCTGAACATCGCTGGACTACTTCGCTTGGTTATATGTCGAAAACGTCAGTAACATAACCTCCTATAACACCAAAGCTAGTCTGATCACCACCATCCGTCGAGCATTCGCTGAACTCCTGTCGGTGCTTGTGCAAAAAGCCGTGCTCTCAGTTCCGGACCTGTATCAAAACGTTGATTGAGGCTGAAGGCGGCTATATTGAATAGGCGTCAGCTCTACTACATAAGCAAGTTGTTTGAATTGATTTTTTTCAATAAAAGTTTTAAAATGAAGCTGTAGTTTTTTCTTTAAGGCAAAAAATTATCGTTCCACTCTGTATATTCCCATGGCAATTGTTTTGTGGCCCTGTTTTGTTTTTTGCAAATAGAGCAAAATATGGCTTCGTGGCTGGGTTCGAATCTCATGACCTGTAGGAACTGTCATCTCCTACACTGGTGATTGCGTAAGCATGAAACACATGTATATGTAGGTATATAGAATTATTTTTTATGTAAAATTATCAAATCCCTTTCAGAATGTTTAAGGATGTGGGCAATAACTAAAAAGGCAGTAACCTAGCCTTTATGCAATGTGCATGACTATCGCTCGTTCGAACACTCTAGATTTGTCAATGTTTTAGCCCAAGCTCTGCGTTTAACCGTTCTAATTCCCTTTATTTCTGTTACAATTATTTGGTGGTGGTCCTGAGGTAAAGTAAAGGCTTAGCAAATAGGGGGGGTAGCTTTGTGGCTGGGTCGAATTTTATGATCAGCAGGATTTGTCACTCCCTAAACTGATCATTGCCTAAGCATTAAACACTAGCGTCTGTCGTTATAAAAAAACAATTGTTTACTATATATATATATAGAGAGAGAGAGAGAGAGAGAGAGAAATGCAAAGGAACAAACCAAATTATGTGTTTATCAACGTTCTGTCTTCTTCATATATATATATATATATATATATATATATATATATATATTATACTATTTGTCTTTATTTATTTTAGAGTAGTTATCATTAGATATTGGCTGAAATATTAAAAGTTGATCATGTTTTTGACTGCAGTAGAAAAAAAATTTCTGTCAGATACTTTTTTTTTTACAGGGTGGAATTTTACATGTAAATGAAGCCTCAAAGACTTAACAGAAAACCACTTAGTTTGTATAAATGTGAGCTCCAAGCAAACTTATTTCTGGGAGTGGAACCACATTTCTTTTCTTTTTCTTTTTTACAAAACAAATAAAAGACCAATCCCATCAGTTGGCAGTACCAAACGAAAACTTGATAAAATCTTCTCAAACATTTTTTTTTTGTTCTGGATCGAAAAACTACGGATGAATATTACAAAAACAAGTGCGTTCCACACGCACATCTTTAAAAACATACTTTCGTCTTTAAGCAAAAGATGTAGATGTGTTTTATTACACTCTATCCATAAACTCACAAAGATTTAACATTTATTTCATACATTATTTAGGCGGAGAATATTTTTCAGAGTTCGTTTTAATATTTTTAATAGGCTAAGAATAATTAATCACATTTTTTTAGAAGGTTGTTCTCTTGTTTGAACATTATGAAGCTGGGCTTATTTTATGAAATTGAACTTTCTGAGATCATTTGATATCCATGTAGATATCACAAATATATGACAGCACTTCGAAAGACATTGATGATCGATCTCTTGCTGAGACTCTCTGGTCCTGGAAATGACCTTAAACTTTATCCGATGGTGAGGCCCCAGCTGTGTGGAGCCACCTTTTAATTGCCGTTGCTGCCAGGTCCACTCTGACCCGGAGTGATAGTACCTGTTAGGGTCCCAACTATAGGTTGAGTAGAAACCGACTTGAAAAAACATATATACTTCAAAACCACTGTATTCGGCCTTAAATAACCTGAAAAGGGTTGATATGCCATGAAACAAAAACAACTTAGACTCTATTCTGATCTTGTAGTGCAACGAAAAAGAAGTAGCTTGTTATTTTTAACACGCCTAAACTAAGATGCTCTTCGTTCACGAATAACTCTCTGATTCTCGTTTTCCTACAGTTCAGATGAATGGCTTTCTCCTTGAAAACGTCCTTTGCCTTGATAAGCTTGTTTTATTTGCTGTATGTTGTTCGCTACAACATAATACTCATTATTATTGTGTGGCGTTAAAAATTTTATTTTAATTATATTAGATAAAAAGAACTGATATATTCGTATCGGTCTAAGGGGAAAAAGTAAAGCATAAGTATCAGTGATGGGAGAATTCCAATGGGTTTCCAGATTTCGTACTATATTTCAAATTCCGATACAATTACTGATTCCGATTATTAAGAAATTTCTAAATATTTAGCTATGAAATTGTTATTTTATCCGATTACCATAAAAACACATGGTAAATGTGCATATTTTTTGTCGAATGTAAAAGCACACTTGTTGGGGCTGATCTACATCTTGTAGCTTTACTGATAGTTTAAAATCAACAAATATTCTTTTGTTACTACAAGAAGTGGAAGATTTTGTTTTTAAACCAAATCTAATTAAAAAAAAAAAACATAATTAAGGGAATCGTTTTTGGCATTGGAAATAGGCACGATTTTTTTTCCGATTCTGATGCCCGAAAACGTTCCGATATTTTCTGATTCTCGATTTTGATTAGTCGTCTCAACACTAATAAATATAAATGATTCTATAAATAAGAATAGATAAACCGTGTTCTGGATCTGCTACAACATATTTCTTAATTGTCCTTGTATAAATCAACTAGGAAAGACGGGTGATTGTATCAACAGGCATAAAAGAATAGTATCAAACAAATATAAAAGCCATGGGACTCCGAAGAAAGATCTGATCACTATGCTCAGCAAGCGTTCCTTTGATAGCCAACAGATAGGACCAGATCGGCATACTGCAAATATTAGCGCTTCCTGTTTCAGGTAAGAGAATACAGCACCCCAGATGCAAGTAAAAAAAATATGACCGGGCCAAATCAAAAAGCACTCAGTGGAAAAAAACCAACAACATAGAAAATCAAACCAGTAATAGGATGCTAATATTAAGTATAAAGCTTCACAATAATGTACACCCCCTCACACACACACAACAATGGAATACATTCAGGGAAGATAAAGTTCCTAGTGCCTGGAAATAAACTCTTTGTTCTGGTATAGTAAACATTTTCATTAATAATTACTGTTCGTTTTCATTTAAATTGCAGTCATGAGTATATACCCCGCCCTCACTGATGAGTCCAATTGTAGCAATTTAGGTTTTCTGGTAAATAAAGAAAGGTATAATTTAATACGGTTGAAAGGCTCAATATGAAGTAAATAAATATTTTAGGCTAAGAATTCCGACTTTATTACCTTTTATATATGTGTGTAATATATATGCGTGTGTGTAAAATATATGCAAGTAGCGTATATGTGTGAGTTATATACAATAAAAAATACTAGAAGGGCCTGTAGAAATTCCACAGGGGACTCATTCATATGTAATATATTGATGTTGGCATTCTGTAGATGTTCAGTGTAAATGGAGACGCCCTGATATTATTGTAGCTTTTTTGTTAAAACTGCAAAGGTATTTATCTAAGCTAGCACGAACGCTCGGTCGTAAAGTACGCTTAAATATATTTTTATTTTTTCAGATTTCGTATATATTGTTATAGAGTTAATATTCTATCGATTTTTATATATTATAAAACTGCGATTTCAAAGATAATAAATATATATCCACAAGACTTGGGCGCATTAGCTTGAATCGAAACCGAAATTAAAAGAAATATATATATATATATATATATATATATATATATATATATATATATGTAAACTTAAGTTCTTGTAGCCATAATCGAAACCGTATCCAAAACATGAATTTTTGTTAAAATTATTTATGACAAATGGAAGTACATAACAATTAAATGACCCGGATGTAAGCGTGACACAGAAAATAACACACACGCTATCGCAGTAATGTATAGATCTTCTTTTTTTATCTTTTTTTTTTTTTTTGTGTGCTTGCCATTTTTCTTTTGTTTAAGGTGGGGAACCTTACCGGATGCCAGGCATTCATCAACTATTTAAAAGACTCTAACTTAGTGTTCACTTTAAGATTCTACCCATCATTTTGAGTGCAATTATTTGTATCTCTCTTACACTTGGTTCACATGGTATATTCGCAAGTTATATATTTTTTTTTACATTTCCTTTTTCATTAATCCGAGGGCTCCTATAATTACTAGAATGATACTTCTAAGATTTCAGTTTATTTTCATGTGGTACAGAATATATTGGGGATTTTTTTGTGCGTTCTTCCTTTCAGTTTTGCTTAAGTCAGTATAATTGTGGACACTGACTTCAACTAGGTTTTCTACTCTCCCTCTTATCTCATACCACTATGTCTGGTTTAGCATCTGCCTTTTCTATGCATGGAGCTGTAGAAATTGCATAGAAAGAACAGTTAAAAATATGTAATACACCATCGATTATGACTGTTATTTTTAAAGGACCTGTTGCTACACATGTTATAAAAATATTTTGCTTTCATTTTACATAAAGGGACTCATTTCTAAGACTCACATTTTGCTTTTATATGAGCTACACAAATACCTGAATGTTGAATCAAGATGCTCTTCTACCTCACAAACCTTGATTTGAGAAAATGTGAAGAGCACTAATTTTCCTTCCCTAAATTGGCCACTAATGTTGTACCTATTTACTATGCCTCCCCACGGGACAGAGTTAGACACCAGGGTCGGTTTTTAACGTGGAGAAAAGGTACAAAAATAAACACTGTCTCAGTTGTGAAGGATTTCTCCTCCACCTACAGAGAACAAGAAATTGAAGTGCAGCATCTGAAGAACAGATACTACACTTTGAGGTATTTATTTGCTCCCCCACTGGGCAAATTAGGCACAAGGCCGATTTTTAATGTTAGGAGTGAAGGGGAAATGGGGACCAACTCCCCGGGGAGTAGGGGAGTTGGATAGTGACAATTGGTATGAAAGGTTGCCCCTACATTGACCAAGGTCTTATATGTGGGGTTTCCCCCACATATGGTCTTTGCTTGCAGTATGTGCCGGAACAGATACTATACTTTCATCTTGACCAAAAGGCCAGTTTTTTTTGTGGTCTTTTCAGAATTTTGCTGGAGCCCAACTCACAAATGTCTCCGTATTTAGGCATGTTTCAGAAAAAAAAATCGTTATTACGTCAATATATAACTTGATGAATTTATGAATTTCCTTTTAAGTGCATCTTCTTTATCAAGTCTGGTTATTTCTGTGTTGGAATTGATAAGGAATATGTACTGAAGGGAAGAAATCCTAAACTCAAATATATACCCTGGTGTAATAGTGCTAATAATGACTCTTATTTTCTAAAACACGTGTACATATGGCGACATATTAGCGAATGTTGGTTTTCAGAGTATGATTACTAGGGCTAGAATATCATTTTTTTCTTTTTCTTTTTTCTTTTCCTTTTTTTTTTTTTTTTTTTGACTCTCGAGTGTGTATCCGTTGATATGTTTGTATATAGTGATGGGGATCTCAGTTGATTACCTGTATCTGTGTCGACCCGAGAGTCAAAACAATGAAAAGTTATATATTGACGTATATATATATATATATATATATATATATATATATATATATATATATATATATATATATAATTAATTAGTTTTTTTTACTATAATAATTAAATACCTACAGACACTAGTGTTTCATCCTTTCGGGAATCTTCAGTGCAGGGTGTCACGATTAACACCAGTCGACAGATTCGAACACGGCAACACAAGACATCGCTGGCTCGATTAGCAAAGACCTATCCATTTGGCTACCATTAACAGCGTGAAATAACATTGAATTAAAAAATTTTAGTTTTAAATGTTCTTTACGTCAGTCATACAGTGATCTAATCGCTATACGATGATCTATGCATAAGAGCTAAATTGGCCGACTTAATCTAACTGAAAGTGCCCAAGGATAAGAAACGAGTTTCTTAAAAGGGCTGTCATATATATATATATATATATATATATATATATATATATATATATAATCTGTTAGAGAAAGAGTTCAACAATGAGTCATTTAAATTTAAGGTGGGAATAATGTAACATGTTTTGAAAATGATCTTTATTCGATTATCGAATGAAAAAAATTGTTTGATGTTATCAACGATTTTTCAACACCATTCTGAAAGTATTAATCTGATGATAATATCAATGACAACGTATTGTTTGCTTATCAATCTAAGATTTTATAGGTGTTCGCTGGGGAATGACATTCATCTTATCCACACACGTATACACATCAACCGCATCATTTACACACACACACACACACGCTCATACAATTTGTTTTCATTTTATTTTAATAAGTTTTTAGAAACACTTGCTTTCTTTATGAGATACATAGATATCTGAATGTTCAATCAAGATTATCCTGTAGATCACCAACTTTGAGTGAGTAAAGCAATGAAGATCACTTTTTTCTCTCAAATTAGAAACTTCTGTTTTAGTTCATCCTTTTTGTGGTTATTTCTGAATTATATTGGATTCCAAAAAAGATTTAATCTAGTCTGGTGGAGTCTCCACTTACTAGAAGTAACGTCACTAAAAGTTGTACCATTCCATGTATGAGTATTTCGGCTTGGAACACTATTTATTTTTAATATTTTGCCAAGGTTTACTTGTAGACTGAAGTATTCTCAAATAAGGTTGTTTTAATACAGAGATCAAAGCCATTCGAGGATGATGTCTAGTAAGTAATTGAAACCCCCTTTATCCCTCCTCTCTCTCTCTATATATATATATATATAATATATATATATATATATATATATATATATAAAACGGTGATACAATAGCTTTCGCTCTTAAGAAAACATCTTTATTTTAAAAGTAAATAAATTTAGCAACTTGTGTTGTTGTTCATTTTTATTGTGGTCTTTTCTTAATTGTGTTGGATTCCAGAAAAAAGATTAAATTTGGCCTGTTAGAATATCCCATTAATCGCTGTTACGTAAGGTAGCAAAACTAGGAGCAGGTACAGCATTCCTAATATGAGCCAATTTATATCAGTGTCAAGGATATCGTTTAGCGACTGCAAGCTCTATGCTATTTTAAACATTTTGCCAGAGTTTTCTCGTAAGTCGAAATATCCTCATGCCAACGTGTTCATACAAAACCTTGTAAAGAGAGGCCGAGGATAATGTCTGGTAGGTAATTTCCTGGTGCATTTAAAAATATTTGCTTAACGTTTATCTGGGAAATTAACTTTTCCATTTGAATGTCCGTAGTATCTAATCCCTTCAAATCGCTGTAAAAACCATTGCTCGGTGTAATATACACTAGAAATATCACAAGTATCGCCTGTCGGTTACAAACATGAAAAGAACCCAAAGGAATTATAAATAAAGAGTTTAGGGTGTCTAATCTATTAACTGTCCTTTCATATACTATATCTTTGGCCTGATATTGTCAACCGACATATATTGACATTTGATTACCTAATAAGGTTTTCATCTGCCTTTATATCTATCCAACACAAACTGTAATAATTAGACGGTAGCAATGTGGCCATTCAGCATTGCTGTCGCCATGTTTTTTTTAGAATAATTTAGAGTACTGTGCAAGCAGAATTCATTATAAATTGATACACGAGTGTTTTCTTCTAATCCAATTTTTAATGTGCAAATTAAACTTAGCACTAATCAACTACCCGTAACTTTAGGACTACGGGGTTAGCTTTAGTTTGAGTTATTGTCACATTGCAAACTAAACAATTCGGTATATTAGATTACACTTCAAACGTTTATGAATGCTTATAGACATTTCCGAATATATATTCCAATATAGATTACAGTTTGCTAAAATAAGTTAGCTAAGCATATCTTTTCTATATGTAGATATAATATACAAGCTTGAAAATTCGGCCTGAGGTTAGAAAAACTAGAAACTTCAAATTTAGTGCCAATAATATCATTTTTTTTTATTTTTTACGTTCTGTTCATTCTTATCGATTTGATCACCTTTCTATTACATTTACTTCTCGGATGAGTTCCTGTATCCCATGCAAAATACCCACGGGAAGAACTCGTCTGGCTCCAAGTAGAGCAAAGAACTGCCCTCTTTTTTCTCTATTTATTTCAGAAGCCAAACTTAGGTTCAACGAACAAAATTTCTTTGCTAGAATATCATATTTCTGAAACAAGAAACCACGTGATTGCTACCCCACCTACTACAGCATGGATGTCTTTAAGTTTACTGTAAACAAAGTGCTGTCGAGATGTTTTCTCGAATAATCAATTACTCTTATGTAATATTCTGTCCATTTCACCCTGTGTTTCTAGTTCTCTAATGTCTCACCAGCAATCACGTGTACGATGATCGTCGCTGGACATTGATAAGCAGTAATCTAGCAATGATTGTTGAAAAGAATATATATACCTATGTATTTTACCAAAATAAAAACGTTTATAAGCGCATAATTTTATTTTTATATTTAATCTCTGATCGTTTTTTTTTTAATTTCGATCCGTTTTTGATTTGTTTTTGACGGCTTGCGTGTTTTTAATTGCTTCAACATCAGATCTTAAGTCCCGTCACTTATTTTTAGATTTCACTTAAAGAATTAGATTTTTAAGTAATTATTAAAATATAGTTACATTCCTTTTAAATCGATTTCGTATATATATATATATATATATATATATATATATATATATTCGTAAGAAAAATCTGAACGAAAGAAACTGGTGATAGTATGCCATGATTGCATTCTTTGTTTCTGGAGATGACGTTGCTAACACTATGTCCAATCATAAATCAACCGCGAAATGCGTGGAAGCAGGAGGAAGTGAAGCCTGACCCAGACTTTAGTTGAAAAGTTAACCTTCCAGCCATGCCGACCAATAGCGATCTTTAGATGGCTTGGCGCCGAAGCGCAACTCCTTGCTCCATTGTTTTAGGCCAAAAGCCAAAACCTAGTTGGAAGCTGAAACATTTTCCGACAGAGAAATATGGCCATGCGTTATTGGCTTCTGGAAAGTGAAAAATTTACTTGTGATTTAAGTGCAAACAACTTTTGACTAACACTGATTTAGTGATTAATGAAGATATTTAGACTTTTTATATGTGGAATATTTTACAGCGCATTATATATATATATATATATATATATATATATATATATATAAACTTGTAGTCATTTTTTTCTTTATCATTCTAATATAGTTACATTCCGTTTTCTAATTTTAGACCTTTTAGAAGTCGGAAGTCTGCGATAGGTTTACATTATTTTTATTTAATTATTTTGTTATTTATTTTTTCGGGAATTTAAACTGCACCCTTTATTTTTACATTTTTCTTTTTTTTTTTTACTAAAAGCTTCTTTAGACTAATATATATAATCAGTAAGACTGTCAACATCATATTCCATCATTGTTGAGACTCTCGAGTATATATTCGACACGGTTAAACAACTGAGAACTACATAACTCTATATAAAAGCATATAAGATATTAACGGATACACACTAGAAAGTCAAAACACTGAAAAGAATATGCTGTTGTCATAGCCCTAATGATCACATAGAAACCTGTTGTAAAGTTGATCTCTATGGTGATTGTTTTTACATTTTAAAATTGTATCTGCGTTTTTTAAATTCCTAACACCGAACAATCTATAATATAAGACTTACGTAAATAAAGGATTGTTTTTTTTAAAGTTTATTTACCTGTTATATATTGAATTGTGTGTATTTAGGCGGCATGTATTTCATCTAAACAAATATTGAAAAAAATAACATAGCTTGGGCTTTATTATATCCGTTTTATTTGTTCGATTCTTCTCATCTTTTTTTGTGTATAAATGAAGAAAGGTAATGTAAGTTCCATAAGTATCACGAACGTTTTCGATCTTTCCTTGAATCATCATTAGGTATAAAAGCAAACGGAGAAAAAAACATTGGGAAAAGAGAATTTTAAAATATAGCTGTGAAATTGGCGTTTGAAGATAGACGCTTGGAGAAGGTTTTCACACTGTTCCTTGGGAGATTTTATCAATTTACAATTCGGGATGCCAGAATTAGTCGCATATAAAATGTATCGTATTAAATATTTTATTATATACGTAGATTAGCAGGTTAAGTCGTCTTAAGCTTGGCAAGTTCTACTTCATTTCAATTTTGATCCTAATTTTTACCTCCTTAGTAAAATTTTAAACGGATAAGCGGTACACAACTAATGCAATTTATTTGAACCGCCCACCGCCGCTGTGCGACTTTCCATCTCGGAGGAGATACAGATTGAATAATTGGAGATTTACTAATAGACAGACATCGTGAGTTTTATAAATTAGATGATTACATAAATCTCACTTTTTAATTCTTGATCTCATCTTGTGGTGGTCGAAGAATCTTCTGCTATAGATCAAAGAATCGCAAGTACTTTTGAAAGCCTTAGTATCTGTTAATATATAATGAACATCATTATGCCTACATACACGTGTAACGTGCACAAGACGCTCACAGGCGCATATCTAAACCAGGAAGCATGCGTTATATTTTTTGGTATGATGCACTGTTAGGATTGCTAAAATTATACGTTCATGATCTCAAATTTCATCTTTCTGCTTTAGATATTGGCAAGCGAAACGTCGAGCTTCTCTATATTTCCAGCTCCTTTTTTAAATTATATATATATATATATATATATATATATATATATATAGAGAGAGAGAGAGAGAGGGGGAATTAGACCTGGTGTCTAAAGAGCAGGATTTATTTTAATGTATTAATAAATGTATTTTCTTTTAAAAGAGCGGTGCCCATGGTACTGTAGATATATAATTAGCTCAATAGGTATACGTATCCTAGAGCAATATTATTTTTTGAAACTGATTCATATATATATATATATATATATATATATATATATAACTACTTCATTTATTCACATACATTTAATATACGAAAGTATAGATTTATGCGTAAACTTTAAGTATTTACTTCAAAAGTGCTCAATACGTAGGTAGAGCTAGTTATATATATATATATATATATATATATATAATGTGTGTGTGTGCAAACGTAAATTATAACCGATAATTATTGATCTTCCTTGATTTATCTGTCTCCTGCTCCCTCTTTTTTGCTCTGTATGCATGTGTGTATCTGTTTGTACGTGTGTTCTTTTTTTCTTACACGGTGGCCACCACTTATCAAGGCCCGGAAGCCACTCAGGGATAAGGGTTATTGTAAGTACAGTACGTTAATGTGGAGATTTGATGAAGTGTTTACTTAAGGGAGCGGTTCATTAGGAATTTGTTAACGTTTGACTTGAAGATATCCAAGTTGTAATCAGGTGGGAAGCAGGCAGACGGAACAGATGATGAAAGATATTAAATTTGCATTGCGGCCCACATGACTCCGTGTTCTGCATCGTAATCAGCATTTATTATTTGTTTTCTTTTTGTCAAGATATATTTTCTTTATACGTCTCTTCATGTAACCTCTTATTCTCTCACTATACACATTCGCAAGCAGCTGTTCCGACGTATCACAGCTCTTCACTATGAATAATATACTTAGTGTGGATTCAATGATGTATGAGTCAAGACGTTGCTTTGGTAAACTTTTAGCTGCTTAGAGTAGAAAAAAGCTTGGGAGAGTAGAGATATGTTGCCTTTCCAACTGTTTAGTAGACTAAATTATGCATGCAACGCGTTTGAATAGATGTTCTTTGTCAACTGCTCAAATGAAAAAAAGGAGTGAGCGCAAAAACTAAATGAATAAAGTCGAGCTTCCGCTCTTGACAAAAACAAAACAAATAATAAATGCTGATTACGATGCAGAACACGGAGTCATGTGGACCACAATGCAAATTTAATATCTTTCATCATTTCAAAATGTCATTTGTTCTACCAGCAAGCCCAAATGTTTGTTGTTTTCAATTCAGGTTTTAATAGAATAATTGAAGCGAGGTTGCTCGCAGTAGGAATCGGCCATGTGCTTAACCGGAGGTTCTCGGGTATTGACGCGCAGAAAGGATGAGCATTGAACACGGGTATCCAAATTGGGGGGGGGTGCATCCAATCATATTCAAATTACCTCCCTTTTGTAATAATATTTCTTACTTTTACTCCAGTCGTTGAAGCATGCGATCAAGAAGTTAGTCGCTAGCATCACAATGAGAATTTCAAAACCTCTGCATGCCACGGCTCTTTTTTCTTTCTTTTTTTTATTCAATTTTCACACCAAACAAGGTACAGTGCCACTTTGAAGTAGGGCGCTACTATCAGGGACATAATTTGCGGGGGCATTATGAAGGAAAATGAGAAGAAAGATGTTTGTTCACATTACACTTGAACTTCTACATATCAGTACAGTTGGGAAAGCAGAATCCCGGAGGAGAGTTCCAAAGACTTTCAGTTCTGGGAAATAAACTGTAGGAGTAAAAAGCTGTTTTGAACCTAGGGATCTCTACTGTAAAGGGGTGGGACTTAGTTGCTTGTCGGGTTTGTCGAGGGTAGTTACGTCAAGGAGGTACAAGTGTTTGCAGTTCGTCAGAGCATTCACCATTAAAGTATATGTAGAGCAGGCAGGGGTGCAACCTCGTCGATGGGGCAGAGGCTGAAGCCTAGATGACAGTTCAGGACCTATCAGGTTGGCGACTCTCTTTTGAACCCTGTCCAGGAGTGAGACAAGTAGAAGATCCAGCAACCCAAATGTGAAAACAATACTCCATATATGGGCCAATGGTGGCCTTATAGAGCTGCAGGATACTTTCAGGCGTAAGTAATCTTCTAACACTGTAGAGAGAGCCCACCATCTTTGCAGCAGCATTGGTAATGCTCTCAATGTATCTATTCCAGTTCATATTCCCTGTAAACGTTAGGCCGAGGTTTCAGGCAATGTGTTCTTGGCCATTGCTATTGGTGGTAGAGAGGTTCTTGTTCTCAACGGTGTTTTGCTTGTAGACCCCTGAGAACTACTTTATCCTGTGTGACACCCATATAGTCAATTCAAAAACGTTTGGTTATAAAACCTAATACGATATCAGTTTCGTTATAGTCATAATCAAATATGCAACTACACATTTTGAAAATTTCATTAAAGTTACATACGACTCCTACTATACAAGCCAAAACAAAATAAAAAGAACTCTTTTGTTTGCTTGTTTTGCTATAAATCTAAAAATTCAAAATTTTATTTAAATTTCGCCATTATAGATTTTAGCAATGCACTGCAGGTGCTCGCACTTGTGTAAACGTGTATGCATATGAAATTAATTTGTTGATGTTTTTTATTATTATAGTTTATTTATATTAATGTTTATTTTCTTCTTTTTCTTTGCAGGTAAGTGTTTTGGTTTTCTTAGAAAAGCAATCCTGATAATTATTCCGGACTTAACGAAAAGGATCCACACTCAAACGCCAGGTAGGAAGAGAAACACGATTACTTCATCTGCTCTCTTGCTTTTAGCTTAAAATGATTAATGTTATGCTCACTCGGCAGTTTTTGACTCGTTACAAAATGGGCTTCAAGAATTTGTTTTTGTAAGAAAAGTAGATTATTATCAAGTAATATTAAACATATCACACACACACACACACACACACATATATACACTAGTTGTACATAACCGAGCTTGGCGTCGAAGTCTCCGGAATCGTCGAATGTTGACCTTTTTCACGTGCACACGGAGCCCGCGTTTCAGGGCAGGAGTGAAGAACAGGTCTGGTTCAGGCCGCACCTTCCATGGAAGATGTTGTAGGCGAGGAAAAGGTCGCCTCGAAGCCTGCTGCGCTCAATGGAAAAATTTAGAGCCCTTAAACGCTGCTCAAGGGATAGTCAGCTACTCTTCTCGTCGCCAGGCGCTGAACCAATTCGAGACGCTGAACGTCCTTCACATAATAGGAGGATATTGCCTGACTACTGTATTCAAGAATCGGTCGCACCAGGGAGGTGTAGAGGGGAAGGAAGATGCAAGGAGCGGCGAATGAGGAACAGGACATATTGTCAAGTAAAGGGTGTAGTGTCATATTATTTAAGACACGCCAAATATCCTTAAGTTTTTACAATTTTCCTGAGAGTTGACCATATTTTGGATTTTTGGAAGCATAAAACATAGCCATCTTAATCTATGAAATTCAAACAGGGTAACAAAATCTCGTAGCTTAAACGGGAAATAACTAATAGGTGAAATGAACACGTTTTCTGACGTAGCTGATGTTGGTTATACTAATAATTAAAAATACATCACACGTAAATTTAATTAAAAATAAATTAAGTAAATCAACTTTGTATAATATTTCTAAATAGAATACTTAAAACAATTCTATTAGTAATTTCCATTAAAAACTTAGAGCTAATTATTAAAATACATTCTCAATAATGTAATATGTAAATGAGATAGCTTTTTATATGTAGATGATTTTGTAATAAATAGTATATATAGAAGTAATGTAGAAATAAAAGTGTGTGAGTGGCCGTTTTCATTATTTGTGAAGCGATGTACCTTTTGTATATAGTAAACGCATTTTGAACAAACGGACAGGAGTAAAACATATATATACGAACTAAGTTCAATTAAATACACCGGTAATATCTGGTGTGGTATTAACCATAAGCAGGCCCCGCCGCTTATTCTAAAGGAGATTACATGTATTAACATCGAATTAGACGTATGTCTTTCCCAGTTTTTAGAAGATGACATGCAGCACTTGGGATTCCCAAAATCGTCACCATCTAGTACCGACTAGACTAAACATTGCTTAACTTCGGTGATTTAACAAAAATCAGGGTGTCAATGTGGTTATACCTTATAAGTTTATGCTTACAGGGTAAAGTCAAGCGAATTCTGATTGTGTTTATATAAATGTACTCTATATAATTTTAAAAAAAACGCGTTTATTAGGTATGAAACTTTTTATATATATACGTTTTTGTTACACATTTGCAGACATGTTTCAGCTCGAGGTGTAAATCAGCTTGACTTTCTGAGATTGACTCTGTTCTAAGTTGATGTAAGATCAAAACAGACAATTATCTCAAGAAGTAAACATATAATGTATTTAAAATAATATCCTTGTGGCTTATTTATTTGAAAAATATTTTCATTATTTTTTTTATTATTTCTTTCTGTCTCTGCATCTTTGAAATGTGGATTGACTAATGATTTGAATAGATTATTCTAATGATGTGCATGTTTCGGACTTATTTTTTTATGTTATTTACACAACGTAAATGTCGACGTGACCTAAGAACTTTTTCATGTGTACCTTTTTAAACTCCGGAATCTTTCTGTTAAACTCTGGAAGCGGCATGAAATTTTGAACGGAACCCTTTTATTTAGTATGCGGGGGAGGGGGAAGGCATGCTCTCGTTCCGTCTGCCATGATTGGGTAAAAGTTAGCGTATTTCTGCGTTAAACAAGATACATATGAAGAAGGCCGGAGGTTGCATCAACCGAAACGTTGTGAAAATAACATTGAAGATGAGAAAAGTAGTCCAAAGCATCCAAATATTTCTATTTTACTTCCTACTCTTTAAAATTATAGTTTATTTTTTATTTTATTTTTTTGTTTTTTTTTTGTTTATGGAAGGTCAGATCTATTAGAAAATTAGTTTCATCGCGTGTTTTATGACAATTTAAATTCATTCTTATAAGTCATAAATTCCCGTTTTTCCAACGTACACTTAAAACACATTAACATGAATTACTGCTATTTAGACGGATCGAAATTAGCATACAATAGCAGACGCATACAAAATATAGAAAAATATACAACGTACGCACACATATACTAAAAATGCATGCAAACACACTAGCACTACACTGTTTTTCGCCTGTTAACACACGTAGCTAGTACCTTCAAATAAATGCGAAGTTATCATGTTGCTAATCATGTCGTTAAGAGAAAAATGGGGCAAATGTTAATACGTTAGAAATAGTAACTGTATGAACACTTAATTCATTTTGTTAAATTCTTTTCGGAACTTCATCACTCGAGTGAAATTCAACCCGATAAACGTTTCCGTTACTCGAAGTTTAAGTGCTTAGGTTAATACTTTATATTGATTGAAAGACGATTAGAATTACATTTGCGTTTGTAATGATGTGGTTAAAATTACAGTCACATGTCTAATTCGACAATATCTGCCAGCATGCTTTCACTTCGCAAAATTGCTCACTCGATAGCAACATTTTAAATAAACATTTTTTTTTCATAAGATAGTTGTAAACCCGATACAAAAAAAACTTCAGTATATTATTTCTGACAACCTCGGTGCTCGGCGTTGCCTAGGTGTTTAGAGGTGTGTGTTGAGCAAAAAATAAATAAATAAAAAAACGTGGTGGTAGGAAGGCAGGCTCGAACCGGTGACGTGAAGCCAGAGAAGAAGATGAAAGAAAATTTGACGTCTTACCGCTACGCCATGACGCGACGCAAAGTTCGGAACGTAAAAGTTAGGCAAAGTCAATCCAACCGATACGATGACTTACAAAAATGGCTCGCAAAAACCTGACCCGTCCTTATAGAAAACGGCCTAGTTGAGCGTGAAGTATTTAATTTTCTTGGACAATTTTTCGATATTCGTCGTCCGATACGTCGAGCTTCAAAATGATACTGATCGCGTGAAAATCCGTCGGCTCTGTCGAAAGTTTTAGGCAGACATACAAACAAGCAAACAAACATGCATACATACATACATTTAAAGAGACAGGTGAGATTTATATTATAGATAATTTGAGATAATAAATAATTTGCATGATTTGGATTATTCAGACTAATATTGTAATTTTTGGGGTGATCTTCACAACGTTTCGGCCGATGTAAGCTGTAAATTGCTTCAGTGGTAATGGCAAACTGAAGAACCTGCCAAGAACGGGTTACGCAACAGATAAAGTACTAAGTAAATTCAGTTATAAGTAAGTTTTGTAGAGGTTAAAGGTGAGATAATCAGTCCGGCCGATACTCGAAATAAGTGAGCAATTTTTTTTATTCGCCTTTATCCCAAACAATTCATATTGCCACTTGGACGTAAGGGTATACTGTTTGGGATAGTGTCTAACATATAACTGTGGGGGAGTTAAATGTTTGTTCGCATTACATTTAAACTTTTGCAGGTAAGTACGATCATCGAAAGCAGAAAAACAGAAGGAATTCTAAAGTCTAGTAGCAGTCCTAGGCAAGAAACTATTAGAGTAGAAGTCTTTCCGGCATCTATGAACCTTAATAGTGAACAGGTGGGATTTTTCTGCTTGCTAGGTTACCTGATAGTATGTACCTCGAGGGAGCACAGGTACGAATTCATTATATTCGATTAAAGTACTTGTAAAACAGACGCAGGTGTGTTGCATTGCGACGATGGGACAGAGGGCGAACGTTGACCAGCGGTGCAAAACTTTGATTTAGATGTGAAAGTCATTTTTGAACGCTGTATAAAAGTGAGAATAGTGGTGGATGCACCAGCCCAAATGTGGTAACAATACTCCAAGCTTGGGCGAATTGTTAATATATAGAATACTCTCTAATGTAAGTAATTTTCTAGCTCAGTAGAGGGACCCTCACTTTATTTGCAGCGGCTTTGGCAATGTTCTCAGTGTATTTGTTCCAATTTATGTTACCTGTGAATTTTCAGCCGAAGAGTTTGAGGGACGAACACTCAGATGGCAGATTACTTAGAATTCTACTCGGTCATGGCTGACGGAACGAAGGTATGCTATGCCGTGGATTACATAAAGGGTGTCGTTCAAAATTGTGTAGATTCCAGAGTTTACATAAGTGGAATGGGTTTTTTTTCAAAATAAATTAAAATTATGTTGCTATAGGGAGAAAAAGACAGGAATAAGTATAGAGGGAGACAAGGATGAATGAGCGAAATTAAACATAACAGATAATTCGTGTCTGTTTTTTGGGGTTATTTTTTTTAGATTTTCTAAATTTCTGATTAATTTTTAAGTTTCGCGTTGGACAATATATGAGGAAACAAGTTATCTTTAATATTTAATGCAATATATATATATATATATATATATATATATATATATATATATATATAACACGGCAATTACACTGTAGATCCCATAGTTGATGTGTATTTTTTTCATTTTACATTTTCACCCCAAACAAGGCACGTTGCCACTTTGGTATAGGGAGATACTATGTAGGGAGTTGGGCAGCAATATGTCAGTTCACGTTACACTTGAACTTCTGCATGTCAGTAAAGTTGGGGAAGCAGAGACCCGGAAGGGGATTCCAAAGTCTAGCGGTTCTGGGGAAGAAACTATTGGAGTAGAAAGCTCTCTTACATCTAGGTATCTCTACTGTGTAGGGTGGGATTTAGCTCTTTGTCGTGTGTGTCGAGGGTATTTACGTCGTTGGAGCACAAGTGCTTATAGTCCGTCAGAGCTTTCACCATTAAAATACTTGTAGAACAGGCAGAGGGATGCAACATTTCGTCGGTGGGACAGAGGCTGAAGCTTAGATGACAGTTCAGGACCTATCAGGTTGGAAACTCTCTTTTGGACTTTGTCTAGGAGCGAGATACTAGTAGAAGATGCACCAGCCAAAATATGAAAGCAATACTCCATACATGGGCGAATGGTGGCCTTATAGAGATACAGGATACTTTTGGGTGTTAGTAGCTTTCTAGCACGGTAGAGAGCGCCTATTTCCTCGAAGCTGTCCTGGAATGCTCGCAATGTATTTTTTCCAACTTTTGTTTCCTGTGAACGTTATGCCGAGGAGGTTAAAAGAAGTACTTTTAGTTAATGAATCTTTGGCCATTGCTATTGGTGGTAGAGAATCTTTCTTGTCATTATTATAGGAAACAAGTTTAGTCTTGGCAGCATTGAATGTGACCATCCATTTTTGTCCTCATTCCACTACAGATTGGGGGTCATCCTCTAGTGTTTCTGCCATTTCCCTAGATATGTATTCATTTGTTTCCTATTGTACCTGTTATAGAGCGTGGTGTCATCAGCATAGATACCCATCTCAGAGGCAATTTTGTCGGGAGGTCATTTATGAACATTAGGAATAATAAAGGTCCAAGGATATACCCTTGAGGCACTCCTGCATTTATATCATATTGTTTAGATGTACGTCCGTCGAGGACAACCTGAATTTTTTCTCTTAACTAAGAAGGATTTAATTATGTTAAGTATTAGTCTAGTGATATCGTATGTTCTGAGTTTCCTGAGAAGGCCTTCATGCCTTCTTATCCCACACAATTATTAATTTAGATAAACCGGATTTATGATAAACTACTTTTAAATATCTATTATAATAAGGATCTATCTGAACGGATGTTGGTCCTTTGTGCGTGTACACTCATTCCAATGGCCTGAAGAAATCTGTATCGAAAGGCAATTGCATTTGTGTTATTACTCCATTTCAATATATTCGAAGCATATATATATATATATATATATATATATATATATATATATATATATATATATATGACATAGAAATAAATGTACAAATTGATAGAGAGAGTAAGTCTCTCCTTTCCTCTGCTGACTTCGAATAACCTCCGATGTCAATAATTGACACGGGTTGATCAATAATGCTAATGCAAGATATTGCAACAATATGTCTTGTCTTATTAGCAGGGAGGACGATGCGCCACAAACAAAAGCTTTCCTCATTTAAATATATATTAATGTTTTCGATGTTGACTCTTTTATGCCCTCTCTTATTCAGAAAATGAATTCAAACATAGATACAATTATGATAACATGACTTTTGCACATGAAATATATGAAAATCTGACATCACTTCGAAAATACATTTTCAAAATAACAAAGGACGACATAACCTGTGTAGAATAAAATAGAATTATATTAACAAAACCTAGTTTCGTTCCGCTTGTTTGAATAGTAAAATTATAGATAAAACTCATTCAGTGAATGTATCTGTTTTCGTGGTGACATTTTGAAACGAGTTCGTCTCTTTTGTTCATTAAAATTTTGAACAAAATACTATTTTTAATTTCGATATTTTGTTCTAAATATTTTTAAGGCGGACATTAAAATTTATTTTAAACACTATTTTTATTGTTTAAAATAAATGTAAAAGTTCGCTTTAAAAACGTAGAATCTAACGGCGCTATTTATCGTGGGGTATGCGTCTTTGCTGGATACTAAGAAGCTATAAAAGCATCACCCGAGCTCTCCAGGCGATTGTTTCTATTTTTATTTGGCAGATTTAGTCATTTAGAGTTATGTCATTATTTGACTTCATTGGTCCCCGACAAAAGGAAGGTTGACCTGTAAATTCACCCTTGTCCGTTCGTCTGTCCGCAATTTTCTCAATAATAACGCCTTGGATTTTTTTTTTTTAAATTTTGCACAAATATTAAACCTGATAGGAGTTGAAAAGTAACAGAACGGATTTTCCCAGAAAACACCGGTTGCTCCTCTAGGGGTGCCTTCCGGGTTAAAATGGCTGAAATTGACTCTTTTGTGCTTTAAAAAAATGATGCCTTGGATTTTTATAAAACTGTTTGAAAAATGTAACTGATTTCTATATTGCGGACTTTGGGGGCTAAATGGGCGCTGGGGGGCAATTGATGGACTTAATCATTTCTTTTTTTGCATGAACTCAAATTTACATATGTGAAGGCCTAAAACTGCACCGTTTGTTCATTTTTCACTAGGATTAGACGCCCTCTCGGGATTTGAGGGCTAAATGGGGGGGGGCTGAACTTAGTGATATTTTATGCATTGTTCACTGTGCACTGATGGGGCACCCTGCATGCTTCATGTGTTTTACTTCAATTGAGGATCTCATGAATCAGTATTCAACACTAGATCTCAATATAGATCTATAGATATTCGAGTGTTTGGTCACATTTTCATGTTGTTCGTGAAGAAGTGCGAACATTAATTTATCCTTTAATAATTTACCAATTAGCTGTCTCATAGCACATCTTTCATGTGGTCTCTTGGCCTACCTGATTCCAGGATAAGAATTCATGAAGTCTCTTGAAGTATCTAGCGTGTTGCTTTTACTAGACACAACACCATCTAGAGAATAGTTTGGTTGGTTTTGTTTTGCAACATATCAACCCTTTTCGGGTTATTTAATGCCGAATCCAAAGATTTTGAAGAAATTTTTTTTTTTAATAGAATATATTTGTTGTTTTCACGTCGGTTTCTATTTAACCAATAGTTGGGACCCTAATAGGTACTACCACTCCGGGTCAGAGTGGACCTGGGAGCAATGGTAATGAAAGGGTGGCTCCACACTGCCCAAAGCCCACAAGCTGGGGCCTCACCACTGGATATAGTTTAAGGTCATATCCAGGACCCCCATTGAGGGACTTTTACCCTCTGCAGGGGGGAAGTCGGCGTATTCTAATGCCCCACCGACAGGGCCTCTAGAGAATGCCTTGAACAGTTTGTAGAAAATTAATTGGAAATAAGCCTATCTCTGACCAGGTATTTACTTATCTCCCTTTGTGTCATGTCTACCCTTATCATTTCATCCTATGCAACCTCTACTTATTTATTTCAAAGTACCATACCATTGATGTATCCTGTTCCGCACACGTTTACTTATAATTAGGGCTAAGAAAACAGAATATTCTTTTCATTGTTTTTACTCTTGAAGTAATTATTCGACAAAGTTAAACACAATTAATCAACCGGAGACTAAGTCACTCTACGTAAAAACATATAAGATATCAATTGATATATGTCTGAAAGTCAAAACAAGGAAAACAATATGCTTTTGTCCAAGTATTTAATTTGCCGATGAGTAATCAGATCTAAGCCTGTCTTTCTGGTCTGCATTTTACAACCACAGTACCATTCCCATCTTAAACGCATATCCTTAACCCTCCCTTGCCACTTTCATTTCTAAAAAAAAATGTTAAAAAATGATAGATCATTCTAGTTATTTTAGGGGCAGCTGAACTCAAGAAAAAGAATTTTTAAGATCTATCTGGCAGATATACCCGGTGATCAAAGTGTAAAAGGGATTCGAACAATTGCGCTTAAAAGGGGCGATCAGAATCTCAAAAAGATCTCTAGACTAGGATATATAAGTTAGCGAGTGAATGAGTGAAATCCGGTACGATGCGCCATCTCCGGCTTGAATAAGCGGATAAGAAAAATTTCAATAATAATAATAATACTGTGTACGTATGCCTGAAAGATGTTTCGATTCCGCGACTGTTGTAATGCTGTACTAGTTAGTAATTGCAAAAGTTTTCTGGACTTAGTCCTAATTATTCAAATCACGCAAGCGCCTGTTCCAACAATACTACTAAGGGAAAACAAACTCCTCAATCACCTCAATAAGTAGCGAAACGTTTTGTTTGATTTAAATAACACTATGCTTTCGTTGATATACCTAGAAAAATTGTCCATATCTTATTGTCCATTTCTTTTATTCTCTCTTGATCTTTTCTAGGAAAATAATGGATCGGTCTGGCTGAAATATCGTATACCTATTTTTTTATGATACGGTGCAACGATACGGTTTCTGTTGGCAACACACGTAAGGATTAATAGGAATTAGTCACCACAATATGAGATTTAATCTAGAAGTTTTGTCGAAAACTACTGGGAAGATCTGACTGAAATTCTGTGTGGAAATTTGCTACAACTTATAGCGAAATAAGTATTATTGAATCTATTCGATAAAGAGCTATAGAACAATAACGATTAGTATTTACTGCATAAAAATAGCACAGATTTAATCATTCAATCATAGATTTGACATAAAAGACTCGTTCAAAGTAAGCGGACTATAACTTTTGCCCTATTTAACGGGCCAAAAGTGCAGTGTGTGTATGTGTATGTATATATATATATATATATATATATATATATAAGTAACTTTGTCTGTGTTTTCGTTTCTTATGGACTCGGAAATGACTGGGCGATTTTTTTTTAAATCTTACACGAAGGTATTTTATGTGACTAGCTATGATCCTAGAATTTTTTTTCTATTGTAACGTCTTTGGTAAGAATCGATAGTCGAAATAATCCGATTTAAAAAGGAACATGGGAGTTTGACTAAAGTTAACATCTTATACAGCCTAACATCACCAGTGGATTTTAGAAATTTTATTACAAGTCGAAAGGGCCAACATATAAAATCAAGTATTATTGGTATGAGAGAGACGTGTTCGAAATGAACGTTTCTGTTTAAAGCACAACTTCACAATGATATCTGACTTTTCTTAATTTTAAACTTAAATTCAAGCAATTATCAATGCATAAGAAGTAATGCGAGTAATAAAATCAAGAGTAGGTCCTTTGATATGTCAGGAGATGAGTTTAAAATGCATGTTTCTGTTTAGAGCACAATTGAAGCATGATACTTTATTATGGCATTTTAAATGTTAATGCAAGGTATTATATTAAAAATAATTTCATAAAATCAACAGTAGGTTTTTTTAACAGTGCAATGGAAATTACAATGTACTGTGAATTAGTCATTGCAAGAGGCATGTGAAGCTTCCTCCTGGTGCATAGCGATGGGCCCCCAATTAGAGCAGGCAACCAATCGATTTGACTGAACGATGGGCTATTACAACGATTTAGGTGACAATGAAAATATAGGAGTGTGAAATATTCGTTATTAAATCTCTGGCAACATCCGCTCACCATGCTAGTTTATATATTGGATAAGAATTGGGAATGACCTTTAAAGCTGGATATGATTTTCCATTTTCTAGATTAAATACTACAAAAATTCTTTAATATTTTGAAAGGCCGTTATTTTCTTTTCTTTTCTTTTTTCATCAAAAGAAGATTAAAATGCCCAAGTCAACAGACTATGATTGTGCTGTTCTTTAACGGACTAAAAAAGGTTTTAATTCTGAAACCGTTTATGAGCGGCAAATGCTCTGAAATAGTGCCAGAATTGCCTCGTATAAATAAAACTTTACTTATACACGTTCTTTTTTATTTATTTCTCTATTCTTTTTCTTTCGTCTCTCTTGTTCGTCTTCCTTGTTGTTTCCTGTAAGTGACTTATATTACAAGATTCGATTTGTCAGAAATTTACAGGACTTGGAAATGTCATTTCGCATGTATTCAGTAATGGAAAATCCTTCCTGGATATTTCAGCGTTTATCCGTAGCATAAAGCAACGTAAATGGCATTTTTTTTTCTTTTCTTCTGCTGATTTGTGTGTAGTTTTACTCTTGTCTTTTTACATATATATATATTGTGCTTCTATTTATTATTATTACTACTATTAATATTATTATTATTGTTGTTGTTGTTCTTGTTGCTGTTCTTGGTGTATTTCCGACTTTCCTACCACATTACCGTCAACTTCCAACCGAGGAACGAATATTAAGCAAAAGAAATAAAGGTTACGGCGAAGTTGAAAATATTCGCAATGAAGAAACACCTATTCGCTTTTACAATATTTTCAAAGATTTCTTCCGTTCTTTTATTTTCTATTTTTTTTTACTATGTTCTCCGAGTTTTATTCGGAATCGTACTTATCAATGCAGTCAATTCAGTTTTCCGTGCGAAAGAATGAGAAAAATTAAAAATTTGGTTTCGACATTTATTACACTGCTTTCAGTTTTATCACAAAATACAAAAAGAAATGCACGTGTCTATAGGTTAGTACGCACAATACACATATCTACGCGTGTATGTATATGTTAGTTATCCAGAGATACATGTCCACTGTCATTACGGTTCATCAGCGGGGCTAACAATGAGTGAATTTGAACGCACGACCACCGTGCCTGTAATCGGTTACGTCAACCATTACACCATGAAAAACATGCCAGTTTATCGCATATTGGTCTATGTTCTAATATTTTTGTAAATTTCTAACTATAACTTTATTACTGGTATTAAAAAGCATCCTGAACCTTCGATAGTTGCCTTGCATTACCTACGTATTAGTTTTCTTCTCCTAGATATGTATTACTCTCCAGTTTTAGAGATGTATACACACATACATATACATACATACTGACACGCGTGCGCGTGTAGATATACGTATATATATATATGTGTGTGGGTGTGTGTCTGTGTGCGTGTGATATTTAATAATAAAAATAAATACGTCCCATGAAAATAGGAGACGATTCATTCATATATGTATATGATTAACAAAAAGAGCCTATAGCGCTTTAAAAAATCACTAAGGTTACGAAAAATATAACAACGTTTCGAAGTTGTTAATATCGCAAAAGAACGCCAACAATAAATTATATATATATATATATATATATATATATATATATATATATATATATATATATATACAGAACGCTTCCTCCAGTCTTGACAGACTATGGGTTCCTGCGCGTGAAATTTTGTGACAAATGTTGGCAATCTCCAACCGCAATTCTTCTGAGTCGACATTGTTGAATACCAGTGGCAAGTTGATCTTCAGGATGACCGGAAACTATGCAAAGATAAGCTGAAAGCTATGTAAATTATATACACATATATTATGCATTTGTAGGGGAGAAAACCTCCCTAAAGTTACAACACAGTTAAAATATCATGAAATGTATACCTGTTCGAGCGCATGTGTGTAGCATCCATCGCCAGATTGTTTCGCTGTATAACAGCTTTTCAGTGCAATTAGATCAGCACCACTTCCAAGCCGGGGATCGAACTCCCAACCATTTAGTTGAAAGTTAGCAGCTCTTATCACTTGACTACATGAGAAACGCTTGTAAATGAGATATACAATGTCTACAGAAAGATTTACCTCTGCTTTATAGTACTGAATTTATTGTTTTGTAAGTAGATTTAAGCAAGAGAGGCAACACTAACCGACAGTGCTCGATTTTGGTAAGGCGGGGCTTATATATTTATCCATAGACGGATTGTTTCGCTCAATCACAACACTTTAATGCGACTAGACCAGTACCACTCTTAAGTCAAGAATCGAAATTTCAACCAGCATGTTGACAGTCGACAGTTCTTACCACTAAGCACGAGATGGTAAAGAAAGTGGTATATTTAAACTTTAGTTCTATTTGAAACATATCGAAATATATAATTTCAAACATTTAGAGATATATAGAAAATGAAACATTATACATCTCTACGATGCTGCAAGTATATTTTAGCTCTATGATCAGAACGTTTAATACAAATAAGCTTATCTATATATATAAATTCGATAGCGTGTTTGTTATTTTCTGTGTGACGCCGACATCCGGGTCGTTTAATTGCTATCTAGTTCCATTTCTTGTAATAAATAATTTTACTAAGAATTATTCATAATTTTGGTTTTAGTTTCGATTATAGAGGACTAGCCTGTGTGCCAGGCGTTGCCCGGGTGATTGGGGGTCGTGCGTTGGAAAAAAAAATGGAAGTAGGTAGGCAGGCTCGAACCCGTACCATGAAAGAGGAAAAGAACGTGAAAAAAACGTGACGTCTTTGCAGTTGCGACTAGCGGCAAAGCTGAAGTTACGAAGGTTTTAACTAAAGCTAGTCAATCAAAAAGAGAGGATAACTTTCGAAATATTGGCAAAAAAAGCGATCTCTCCCAATAAAAAGTGCTCAGTTGAACGAATTAATCTTTTTGGCCAATTTTTCGATATTTGTCGTCCGAACGGTGGACCTTCAAAATAATAACGATCTTGTGAAAATCCGGTATCTCTGTCTCCATTTACACTAAACATCTAAAGAATGCAAGCATCAATATATTACATATGAAATAGTCCCCTATGGAATTTCCACCGGAGCCACTACCATCCTATAAGTAGAATATAAAATCTATCACATAGTATATGTAATCATGCAAAAATAATCCAACATTATAAATATGTTCACATAAGGATTCTGGAATGTATGTACACGTACATATTTGTTGATGTTAATTCTTTGGATCATGATAACATAATATTCATTACGTCATGAATTTTGTATTCTATAGTGTTTATATATATATATATATTTATATATATATAAAATAAGTAATTCGTTTAATTTAAATATATATATATATATATATTTATATATATATAAAATAAGTAATTCGTTTAATTTAAACATTTATATATATATATAAAATAAGTAATTCGTTTAATTTAAACAACATTTATATATATATATATAAAATAAGTCATTCGTTTAATTTAAACAACATTTATATATATATATATATATATATATATATATATATTTAAATAAGGGGGTAGTCACCAACAATGTGTATTTTTTGACATTATATATATACACACACACACACATATATATATATACACACACATTATATATATAGACAGAGCCCAATAAAAGACTAATAAAAATTGACCATTCCTATGAATAGTAGACACTTACACGCTTCCACCCCTTGGAAACACTTCACATGAACTAGGAAAATGCTATTTTTACATCTCCAACACATTTGAAAATAATTTCTGACGAGGACACTTCACAGAACGTCTGAAACGCGTTAAAAACTATTTCAATGATTTAAAAACATTATTACAATGATCTAAACATAATTCTCAATGAAAAACCAAGACACGGAATAATAATATAATGTCAAAAAATACACATTCTTGGTGACTACCCCCTTATTTAAATATACATCTTTCTTTCGTTGGAATTTCTTTACCCATTATATATATATATATATATAGCATATGCACGCATATATATTATGTGCATACGTGCTTATGTATTCATTATGGACATGAACAAAGTTAGAATTGATACAAGTCAAAACACAATGCAAGTCGACGTAATCATTCATTTCAACTACTACATAGGATCCTTAGACGTAAATCATTTTTAGCTCGATTATTTTAATTGGTCAGTTTCAGGTCATATAATCGAATTGTACTGTTGAAATAATGTATTATTATGCCTCATGACGTTTGGGTGGGTTATATAAGAAATGTAGAGTTTTTGTTCCACTTTCCCGAGTACTTTCGATTGAAACATTTTCAAGCGAGATCTAATCCTGTGTTCATAATTGCGGAATTCATCGAACAATGCAGTAAAATATTATTAAAATGAACACCTGGGTAGTGTGATATTATATAAAGAATATGTACACATACTAAGCATGTAATATATATATATATATATATATATATATATATATATATATATATATATATATATGTATATATATATAATGTGTGTATATATATATATATAATGTGTGTATATATATATATAATGTGTATATATGTAAATATTTGTATATATATATGTATATATGTGTATATATATAATGTGTGTATAGGTGTGTATATATATATATATATATGTATATATATATAATGTGTGTATAGGTGTGTGTATATATATGTGTGTGTATGTATATAATGTGTATACACACATTATATAATGTGCATATATATATATGTGTGTGTATATATATATATATATATATATATATATATATATATATATTAGCTTGGTGCAAAAATGTTGTTTTTGACGTATACATATCTGAAAAAAAATGACATTTTTTCTGCACCAATCTAATGTGTATCCGAAGGAATTATATGACAGATTAATGAATCTTGTGGTTTCAAGTCTTACAAAATATGTTTGGGAAATAATGTTATATAAGACAGTCACAGCTAAATAAAATTGATCAATATTCTAGATGGAGTAAATTAAAAATTACAGTTTTTATATTTTTATTTCTATCAGAAAATATAATTTTCAAAGCAAAAATGTATTGTTTGAACATAGAATATAATCAATTATATTAATTTCATCAATCCATAGATTTTCGATGTAGGCTCCTGTGCTCAGGGAAAAATTTATTAGCAAAATATTAATTCAGGTTTTAATAGGTTTTGCTATTTAGAATATAGAGAGTATATTAAAGATTAAATCTTTTTAAGGGACAGAGGGAAAGAAAATTGGATGCAATGCGAAATACTATATATGTTTGATAAAATTTTAAAAAATTAAATAAATTTCTTTAGATGTAATGAGGTAGATTAAAAACAATAAATTTTTGGAACCTAGAACAAGAACATTATTTCCTGTCTGTTTCCACAATTAGATTGTTATGAACAAAAGGTATACTTTCAAAAATTAATTTTCATAATATAAGCGGGCATTTACAAATTCATATTCGAGCATGATTTCTTTATATACTATGGAATCAAAGGAAAAAGATACATCTATGCATATTACAGTAAAGAAAAAATCTATTTTATAATTAGCCCCATCTTATAAATTATTTGTGCTAATAAAAATGTCTTCATCGCTCTATCAAGAAATATTATTTAAAGTTGATGTATATATTTTAATTAAATTTATATTTAAAATTATTATCAGACTACACTAGTTGTTTTTAAAACGGAATTAAGTTTATGTTCTGAGAGTTATTCCCCCTTAAGGCTATTTTGCGTTGAATTTGTATAGGCGAAAATTGATCAAATTTCAGCATTGTAAGAAGTAAAGATATTCGTGGTATATGTTTCAAACTGGCAACGCCGAGTATATACGTCTAGTGTGTATATATATATATATATATATATATATATATATATATATATATATATATATATATATATATATATATAACAAATTTTAGTCATTCGATAAATTTAAAATTTTACACCTTATTTGCTAAAGTCAGTGAGACATGGAAAATCACAATTAAGTTTTTTTAAGGATTTAAATAAATAATTATAATTATTTGATATTTTCTCATCTGAAAAGATTGTAGACATCGAAATCCTATAGGATAAGGAGTTATAATATTTCAAATGTATTCTTTGTCTTACATAGATGTTTTGTTAAATGTTTTGATTTGAAATTTAACCATTTTCCATAATACATTTTAAAATTTATTGAATAACTAAAATTTGATTTATTTGCTCTATTTTGTATATCGAGCCTTTTTTTTTTAATGAGATAGTACTCATAGAATATTACTGCCAATAATATTTTGTAAGACCTATAATCACAGGTTTCCATACCAGTTGATTATTAGATAATTTTATTCTGAAGTGTGTATATGTATATATAATTTCCAGCCAAGATCGAAACCCGACCGCCCAAATGACAGTCAAGGCTTCTCGCCATTACGCTATACGGATGATGCTGTATTGGTAATGAATTAACGATGTTTTGACATCGTCCAAATGCCTCCGCCCGATTTGTTTACACAAAGAGCGTCGCTTAATATGCTAATGACAGTTTGTATATCACTTCCCAATATGCTCAACCCATGATAGGGAGCATTATATATATATATATATATATATATATATATATATATATATATATATATATATATATAATGTACACTGGGTGGATTTACTCAGCATTGCCAGTTTGAAACATAATGGCTAGCGGAGGGGTTAGTTACATACTATATATCAATCAATCAATATATATATATATATATATATATATATATATATATATATATATATATATATATATATCCTAATCTCTATCTCCATTAATATTACGTTACTGCTGTTTATAAGTTGATGATTGATCCTTATGGTTAACTGATACTTCTCTATTTGATTTATATATGAATCCATATAGATGTATCTTATATTGTCGCCCCCTCATATATATATATATATATATATATATATATATATATATATATATATATATATATATAATGTGTGTGTGTATGTGTATACCTGGGTTTCACAACCAACACTTTGTCGAAGAGATAAGTCATGAATCGAAAACGGTGCTATATTTAATCACTTGATTTATCAACATTCCTTCCCTGGTTTTGCAAGATTTTAGTTGACAAGAACATCTATACTTTAACAAACCAATAATAAACGACAACTTTAAATACTAGCAGCATTACTAATAAAAACAAAAAAAAACTCCTATTAATAAAATAAACTTTACAAATAGTAATAACATCCTGAAATAGTCGTAAGTCACAAATTAATGAAAATAAATATACGTTATATAGATATAAAAATTATAGAAAATATAGAAAACCAGTTAGATGAATCTATCTTTAACGATGACGCCAGAAGGATGTGAAAGTATATGGACTTTCGGATAAATATGACGATTATATCAGCCAGTTCCTGCCAGAAGCGAAGACCGTTATTCGGATGTTGAAAAATCAAAAAATAGAAGAAACAAACAAAAAAGTCTATTTTATTTAATGAAATATGCGTAAGAGAAGACATGCTGCCTATATATATATATATATATATATATATATATATATATATATATATATATATTTAATTTTTAGTCATTCAATGAATTTAAACATTTATGACGTGAAATGTTTGAGTTTCAGATCAAAAGATATCTTGTAAAATCTTATAATCACCGGTTTCCATACCAGCTGATTGTTGGATAACTTTATTCTGAAGTGTATATATATATATATATATATATATATATATATATATATATATATATATATATATTATTATTATTATTATTAAAAGGAGATTATAGAGACAATTTCTTTGATTTTGAAAGAAACATCAATTTGATTTTTTTTTAAAGCGGAAGATAAATATATTATTACATGACAATGTTTTTGCTGCGTCCCATCAGAAATGTATGCTTTATTTTATTTTACTTCCTGGATTTTTTCTGTAGCAAGCACTTAACATGTTTCCTTCGCGGAGAAACCTTCCACTTTGTAAAGTTTTCGGTGGAAAACGGGAATTGGCTTAACTACGCAACAACTGAAGCGAATGATGAGCGTCGATTCAATTTTACTTCTCGTTTCATTCTGGTTTCCTGATCATTTCGTTGGTTAATAACAAAAAATGGGGATTCTTCAGAAGAGATTAAAAACGTTTAGCAATAAAAAGGAAAGTTCAAAATAGACTAATGGACGTATTATTTTTATTTTTTTATTTTTGCTACGTTTCTTTTCAAATCTTATCTTTTCTTTCCTTTAAAATAATGGTCTAATCTACATTCCATTACATAAACATCTTATGAATAGATTATTACTGTTCTGTATTCCTTGGCTTCAAACCTCATAGAATTACTAGATGACATTAAATATCGATTTATTTAGCTTTTTTAATAACATATATATATATATATATATGAGAGAGAGAGAAATGTTTATATGAAGCATGAAATTATATATTTTTTATATTGCATATATATATATATATATATAGAGAGAGAGAGAGAGAGGAGAGGAGGGAAAAAGAAAGAGTGAGAGAATAAATATATATATATATATATATATATATATATATAATTTGAGAGAGAGAAATGGCATATATATATATAGAGAGAGAGAGAGAAAAAAAAGACAGACAGACATTACATGTATGAAAAGAGATGAAAAGTATTTATATATAGTAAGAAAACGTATTTATAACTAGGATGTAAAACGCGCGCGTGTGTGTGTGTATAGAGAGAGAGAGAGAAAGAGAGAAATGGTAGTTATATAGAGAGAGTTAATAATAGTTACATATGAAAATAAATAATTATATATATATATATACATATAGATATAACATTTATCGCGAGCAAGATATAAGATAATCTACATGAGGTTTATAGAACATGTGTTGAAAAGCAGACACAATTTGCATAAACATGAATTTAAAAAAAATGGAATACGATAGAGATACCTGTACTTATTTTATATTCATGTAATTTTATTAATGCTTAAAAAGAATGTTGATGCTCTTACTGTGCCTTTGTTTGTAACCTTAGTTAAAGGCATTGAAGATGAAACAGATTGGAATGCTCATATTCCGAAAAAAAAATGAGCAAATAATGACAATTCTAAACGGTCTCTGAAACGATCGTACACTTGATATGTGTTGATATTAATTCTATAAATATTAGAAATAAATAATTGTATAAAGTATTTGAGTACCTCTATTAATTATTTCTCTCTTTCACACACACACACACATATATATATATATATATATATATATATATATATATATATATATATATATATATATATTGTAACCCCACAGATAAATAGACGATTGGTGTAATTTAAGAACAGTCTATAATAATGAACATCCAGAATTGTGTTGCTTTAATCCGCTTCTCAAACTTCAAACTTAAGGCTCTATATGATCTGTGTGGCTATATTATACATACATATTGCGTTCTTATTAAAAACAAGAGTACTATATTGGATTGTTCAACCCAACCGGACCACGAATATGGGTGTATATTCAGCGCTTTGAATCATTTTTAAATCATGCCTGACAAAGAATGTAAACAAAAGTATCACATCTGTTTAAACCAGTTAAACATAATGTTTAAGTCACATTAGTACATATTTTCAAAATATTTAATCCCTATAGAATAAAATTTCCGAAGAACCAATGCAACAAACCCTAACAAATGTCAAATTCCAACAAAAAACGGAAATACACCCATTGTTAAATGCCTCAGTAAAAACAAATTAATACGATAACTTTCATATTTTCTGAACGAATACATGTATGCTTCGGACGTGTATGTGTGTATATATATATAAAGCTTGTGCGTGAAAGTTGTGATGCTCTAGAGAAAAGAAAGCAGGCCCACAGAAAGCTGAAGCGAGAGCTTCGCAAAGGTTTAATTGATGGTCTTAACCATGACACACAGAGCTGGAAATGCCACACTTGTGAACCAGTGCTTTTGTCAAAAGCTGGCTACCTTAACAACCTTAAGTCGCACTAAACTGTTCAGGTCAACTTTGCACTTATTGATCGGAACCAAACGACCTGTTTAACATGCAGCAATGTTTGCAAGTCTACTGCTGGTTTGAGAAGACATATGATTGTTCATAGGAATATCCTTCAACCTCCAGAGGAAGTCAACTCGATGGAAATTGCTCAATTTGTATGTCACATCTGCCTCAAGATGTGCAAATCTGCGGCGGGAGTGCAGAGTCATCTGAGATTGCATGGACGACAAGATTGGGAGAACTGATTGGAAAGATGCAGCAATCATCATATATATATATATATATATATATATATATATATATATATATATATGATCAGTAACGGTTCCTATTATTTTGCTCTATAATTTACATATATGTTTACGGTGTATACAAAAGCGTTATGTAAATTCATTGACAAGAGTCACTATTTCTGGGCGACATTAAGAGATTGTTTGCATTAGCATAGAGAAAGAACGAGTGAAATTAGCGAGTTCTTTTCCGTTAATTATAAATTTCATCTAATTAGAACAATCGAGCAAATAATTACTTACCGAATTCGTTTCAGGTAGTGCCCTAAGCCTGAGGTTGTTTTCTAACTTTCTATTTGTTCTCTTGCTCCCCTCACCACTTATAATAGTTTTAACTAAGGCTGACAAGAAGGTCGGTACTTAAATTAATATTACGTGTCACAATGTGGAAGTACATATTATCATTCATATATCTTTGAAGTGTCTAGGTTAGTACTTTACTCCCAAATATTATAGCTGACATAAAAAGCTCAACATTTTACTGTTTAAAATAATGTGTATTATAAATATTGTAAATTTTAAGTCGCGTCGCCTTTAGAACCCAGTCGATACGTGTTAACATCGAAATGTAAGTCGATCCGCATAGCTTTTTCCTAATGTTTATTTTATTTTATTTATAAAAGCTCTATTTATGTATTAAGTGCTTTTGAAAAAAAAAGGAGGTTTTAGAACATGTCAGTATACTTGAACTTATATATACTAGAATATATACCCGGCGTTGGCCGGTATTAAGCATAACGTCATATTCCTTTTTAAAAAAAATATGAAATAAAAGAAAACGGAAACATGTGCATGCAAATATTGTTTGTTTTTTTTTTTGTTTTTTTTTTCTAAAAAGTCATTTTTTTTTCTAAAAAGTCATTTTTTTTTCTAAAAAAGTCATTTTTTTTTCTAAAAAGGTCATTTTTTTTTCTAAAAAGTCATTTTTTTTTCTAAAAAAGTCATTTTTTTTTCTAAAAAGTCATTTTTTTTTCTAAAAAGGTCATTTTTTTTTCTAAAAAGGTCATTTT
Source organism: Euprymna scolopes (assembly GCF_053919585.1). Taxonomy (NCBI): domain Eukaryota; kingdom Metazoa; phylum Mollusca; class Cephalopoda; order Sepiida; family Sepiolidae; genus Euprymna; species Euprymna scolopes. The sequence continues at coordinate 54,432,712 of NC_136503.1, read as the reverse complement.
TTATAAGTGAAAAAATACTCTAGCTAAGATCGACACCCAAACTTAAACTACAATAACGAGGGGACCACCTTTACACGATCATTAGAAAATGTTTTCAAACCTCATGAAACTGTTGACAGACACAAAAATTAGATGGTCTGCAATTTTCTATTTTAACCTCTTAGCAACCCCTTCTCCCGGATGTTTTCCACAAGTCTGAATACTCTATATACCAAGTCTGTAGATTAAAAATTCGTTGAGTATATAGGTTAAGAATTTTCCTCACACACACACACACACATTCTCACTTTTATAGATATACTAGCAAGCTGCCCGGCGTTGCTCGCTCGTAAAATACAGATTAATGCTATATTTTAATTAATGCACAAACTTAGACATGTTGATGCGAGTATTAGTTTTTTTTTCTAACCGTTCACTTCTTGTAAGTAAAATGAAGGAAAAAATAATCGATCTGAGATCGAAATTTAAACCTAAAGACATCGAGTCAAGTCCAATAAACATTAGACCAGCGTGACCCGATCTTTAAAGGGTGTTTTCAAAATACTTATTCTTAACATAAATAATGTGAACTATTCACACATACGCTGTCGTGAAACAGCACCAAAATGATAAAGGCCGATGACTTCCACGTACAGATTTTTCATATTTCACCTTTTTAGCAGCCCATTTCGCCGGACGAAAACTGATTTAAAAAATTTTCACATGTCTGATAATCCTATATACTAAATTTCAAGTCTTTACATAAAAATTCGTTAAGTATGTAGGTTGAAAAGTGTCATCATCCAAATATTTTCACTTTTATAGCTATATAGATTATATAATTCAGAGGAGTTTTTACCAATTTCTAACGCAGAATGTTTTAAATCTTTTGGAATCATCACGAGTCGATAAGAATAGGGTTTTCTTTCAAGATATATATATATATATATATATATATAATAAAACAGCAGGAGTATGAAGTGAAGTCACAAAACTATATATTGTTGGATATAGATTTGTTTCTTCGATCCTAGTCAACCCTACGCTAGACGCCGCATCTCCACCATGCTACCTAGCATCTTCTCTACTCTTCTGATGAGAAGCATTAGGCTTCGAAATGTCTTCTATCCCCCAAATAATTGGTTGTATTCCCTTACTCAATAAATGAACCAATCTATATCCTCCAATATATAGTTTTGTGACTTCATTTCATACTCTTGTTGTTCTATTGTATAAGCTCCAATGATAATTGTTGAGCTTCGCATTATCCAAATAAATCTCCCCTTGTGGAATAGAACTCTACTTTTCCTCTAATTGCATTAAGCTATATATATATATATATATATATATATATATATATATATATATATATATATATATATACACACAATGGAAAATAGATTAAGAGAAAGCTAAAGTTATTTGATTACATTATCAATTCAATAAAGCTTAAAGAAAGAAGAATAAGGGAGAAACCTCTTAAGGTCATTGTATTGATTAGCTAAATGCTTCTCGTCAGAAGAAGAGAAAAAGCTGACATTGTGCAAAAGTAAAGACAAAATGACAATAGCGACGTATAAAACGCTTAGATACGACATTGAAAAATATTGGAGATTAAAATTATGAGAAATATTTTATAGAGAGGGGTTACGATGGGGGGGATAAGAGATACGGGCGAGAAAAGAACAATAAATGCTAAAATATACAAAACAACATATAACAAACTAAAATACTATTTTTTTTAATTATAAAATTGTTAAAATTTAAAAAAAAACTTTCCACAATTTTAAAGAGTTAATAATTATATATATATATATATATATATATATATATATATATATATATGGCATAATAACGTTACTAAACTTGTTCTGATCAGATCACCAAAGTTAAGCAACGTTGAGCCTGGCTAGTACCAGATGATGATTATTTGGGAATTCTAAATGCTGTATAAGCTTTCTGCTTATCTCGGTATTGTTTCTAGTCGTTCTTAACCGCAACTTGCCACTAGTATTCAACAATGTTAACTCAGAGGTATGGTGTGTTGGCTATTTTGTTTTACGGTATATCAAACCTTTTCAGATTATTTAATGCCAAATCTAGTGATTTTGAAGAAATTTTTTCTTAATAGAATATATTGTTTTTCAAGTCGGTTTCTATTTAACCCATAGTTGGGACCCTAACAGGTACTACCACTCCGGGTCGGACTGGACCTGGGAGCAATGGTAATTAAAGAGTAGTTCTACACTCCTCAAAGCCCTCAGGCTGGGGCCTCACCATCGGATATAGTTTAAGGTGATATCCAGGATCAGGTGTTGTTGGAGATTGCGCAATTCTCGCCACAAAAATTCCACGAGCAGATCTTTTTCCGTATTATTTGTAATATTTTTTGTAATAGTTTTTATTTGTGTTTTTTTTTTTTTTACTCTTAGCTACAATGCAGATTAATGGGTAGGGAATGATGATGTCACATAGCGTAGTTCAGACAGATTTTACTTGTAGTAGAACCACGCGAAACCCATTTGGTCGCTTTAAAAGAGAACCTGATAGTTTAAATTTCCCCGAGACCTTTGCAAGTATTTTAGTTATGGAGAAACGTGTGAAATCCTTTGAACTCAAAGCGAAAAGAATTCGACGACTGCGAAAATGCAGTTTCGCACATGAGCGATGCCATGAACGGTCTCTCGTTCTGCACGTTATGCAAGAGGGAGAAAAACAAGGAGGGAAGCATTACGATATTGTTCGTTGATTTCATACATTTTGTTATAAACCTTTTGTTCTGCACTCATTAATTTTATGCTATCGTAATTAGTGCGACAGAAGCTGAATAGCATTGAAAAATAATACGCGTGTACCGGGGAAAAAAGTTCGTGTCATACAGGAGGTAGTGAACTGGAAATTATACCGTACCTTTTATTTTTATTCATTCTTCCGTAATTCAAATATCTTAATTCTTCTTTACAAGTTTCTAGTAATCGTTCTCTATATAAAATACAGCTATTTTATTTCTATCCGTCCCTCTCGACCTCGTATTTGCATAACAGGATTAACTCTTTCCTTCCTGGTTTAGCAAGAAATGCAACCAAGGTGCACGATTTGTTAAGACCCGTATACATCGAGACATTTCATGGTAGAACTAGTAGAAAGACCCCATGGTTCCCGGGATCGAATGATGATCAAGGAATGCTTCACATTCCCATATTCTTATTGCCATCGAAATCGGTGAAATCACGTATTTTTCTATCAAATCGAATGTCTGTTCTAGTTGGGCATCATCGTGGTGCACCAGAAAGAAGCTGCACAGGCTTTTCCGCAGGGACTTAGTCCACAATACATTATACATCCTGTGAAATTTCTAGTCTATATTGCACTTTAGATTATGTAACGTGGATTTTAGCGTTAATTGCTTTGTTCCTTACTATAATGTATTAAGTTTATCTTGAGTGCATAGCCTCTTGATTTTTTTTAAATATAAATTGTGTGCTCAGTGCACTATGTATAGGAAACTCAATATTTCGCTTTGTAAGAAAATAAATAACTTTTTTTTCCTTTCTATAGCGGTCCGTATTTACGTATTCCACTGAGGAAGAGCCCTGATGTATTCGTGACCATTCCATCAAATTCGTTTCAGAGAAGGCTGATATGAAAGACTGAGATAAGCAAACGGTCCTGGATATGACCTTAAACTATATCCGATGGTGGGGACCCAGCTTGCGGCCTTTGGGGAGCGTGGAGCCACTCCTTAAGTACCATTGCTCCTAGGTCCACTCTGACCCGGAGTGGTAGTACCTGTTAGGGTCCCAACTATGCGTTAAATAGAAACTAACTTGAAAAAAAAATATTCTGTTAAAAACTTTTTCTTCAAAATCACTGGATTCGGCATCAAATAATCTGAAAAGGGTTTATATGCCGTAAAACAAAACTAACCAACCAATGAGATAAGCAAACGTAGACAGAAAAGTATTACATACAATCTAGTAACGCTTTCCGTTCGTTCGCATAGTATAAATACCTTACACACACGGAGAAATATTAGTGGATAGCGGGAGTATTTTTCGAATATTTAAACACGGCAGTTAATAAAGGTTTAGTTTTCAGAAGAGAATATAATATCTTAGATATTGATTCTTGCTGGTGACATGTATCTGCAGTCAGGTAATAATTCTACGAGGAATGTTGTCGCATTCTTAGATGAAGTAAACACTGAATGAGGCAATTTGATGATATTTTTTTATGAAATTCCTCACCACTGCAAAAACAGGAAATAATATAGCGGCCTTGTTTTGAATGTTAGAGTCAACTGGAAAGTTTATTAAAAAAAAAAAGACGCGTCGTAGATTGAAGGAATCGGTCAGTTGAAGAAGCTAGGGGTCAAATCTTTGACCTCTGCTTGGACTTGGTAGCAATATTGAGTCGATGAATGAATTCTAATCAGTCATCAATATCCTCTCCCAACCGCACCCCTCTATCACGCACACGCATGCGCGTAGACGCATACAGGCACATTCACTCACTCGTTTATGTCTGTAACTGCAGCATTCTTTGAATAAAGCTATCTAAAAAAAAAAAAAAGACACTGTGTTATTAACAGCTGTCATGCGCTTTTCGTAACTCAACATGTGCCATTCGTTGGTTGATTTCTTCTTGGAATATTCATAATCCTGGCCGAATATTACTTGGAACCAAAAGCTCATTTTATTGACTTTTAATGACAGGAATGTGTGAGTGGAGGGCGAACGACTTTATCCAGGTTATTTTATATGGGTTCCAGTTAAAGGGTTTAAATAAAGAATAAAATATGGAAAAAAGAAGCAACGATGGTCTTATATGAATATGTAATATGTGTACAATTTACATACGCGCGCATACACACACATATATTATTTTCTGTATCCATAACAAATTTTATAAGGATGTATAATGTTTTGTGGGTCGATTCCCAGCATTTCCGTAAAGAGCGCTTAGTACACGAATAGACAGAGAATAGGTTATGAAAATGTTTATGGCAATTAAGCTACGCAGAATTTTTCGAGTTTCTCGTAATGATTCGTCAGGCTAATGCAAAGAATTGATGCTACAGCAATTATGTCCTCCACAATACTGCGTTGATGTATCAAAACTCATCAGTGCGGCTAGATTATCACCTTTCCATAGTAGTAAATTGAACCTATACCCACTGTATTGATAGTCGGCAGTTCTAACCATTGGACTATGGATCGGTGCTCGTAAACGACCTCGTCAACTATCCATTAAATAAACATTCGCTCATCGCTTTTATAGCGTTCGGGCTGCTTGTTTATTTATTACCAAACAAGCAGCGGGACAAAAATAAGCGACGAATTAGATACATTTACGATATTTCTCAACCCAAAAGTAGGGGAGCTGAATATATCGTCATCCACATACAGTACTTCATATATATATATATATATATATATATATATATATATATATATATATATAATGAAGTTTGTAAGTT
>NC_136503.1:54407254-54422254 GCF_053919585.1 Euprymna scolopes | reverse complement strand
TTTTAGTCGAATAGTCTTTGGACTATTTTTTTGTCTATATTTTCTACCCGCACCGATCTTCCTCAAAATTCTAATAATGACTCCACTTATCCTTTTTAAAACTTTAATAAAATTTTGTACCACTAAAAACCTTATATATATATATATATATATATATATATATATATATATATATATATATATATATATATATATATATATATATAGGGAATTAGACCAGAACACTAGAAGAGTAAATTTTAATTTATTAATACTTTAAAGGAACATTGCTCACTGTACTGTAGATATATAATAAGCTCAATAAGTGTATTTATTCTGGAGCTATAGTTATTGAGAATAAAGAGTAATAAATGTAAATTATGAATCGGTTTCAAAAGAAATAGAATACATTCCAATTGTGTGTACGCTCGTTTCCGAAACGATATTCATTTTATTAATATTGACAATAATTAGCAATGAATGATTTTTTTTAATATTGTCTCCTTAACAACACAGATGGAGGTCGGACAGGGTAAGACACCAGAATAAACTATGTGTAATGTGGCTGAACCTTTACGGTGAACGGGGTTTCAATAATTGTTTTTAAGTGTCTATATATATATATATATATATAGAGAGAGAGAGAGAGTGAGAGAGCCATGTTGTTATTCTTGCTTTCTGGTTACATGCATATATATATATATATATATATATATATATATATATAATATATATATATATATATATATATATAGTGACAAACCTAAAAACAATTATTGAGATCCCGTTTACCATAAAGATTCATACACCTACTTTATTACAAAAATGCTGGTTTATTTTGGTGTCTTATACTATCCACATCCATTTGCGCTGATGAAAAGAACATTCATTGTTAATATTAATGAAATGAATATCGTTTCCAGAACGATCGTACATTAAATTTCATTGTTTTGTTTCCCCGTTTTTGAAACTGATTCATAATTTACAATTATTTATTTGCTTCCCCACACAAGTAAAGTAGGCACAAGGTCGTTTTTAATGTGGGGTAAAAACCAGTTCCCCTAAAATAGGCAAAAAGGGGCCACTCTGGTTACCAAAAATAATAATTGTCCCAGTATAGAGGGTTTCCCCTCCATTGACTGGTACAAATTATCTTAAGTGCAGCATCTGCAGAACAGAGTGTTTATTTGCTCCCCCACCGAGCAAACCTATTTTTTATGTGAGGAGTGAACGGGAAATAGGGACCAACTCCCTGAGGATTAGGGGAGCTGGATGGTGACAATTGGTATGAAGGAGTGTCCCTACATTGACCAAGGTCTTATATGTGGGGTTGCCCCCACATATGGTCTTTGATTGCAGTATCTGCCAAAAGAAATACTACATTTGATCCCAGTCCGAAGGCCGAGAACACCTGATTCATAATTTACAATTATTAATCTTTATCCTCAATATATATATATATATATATATATATATATATATATATATATATATATATATATATTGGTCTTTGAAGTTTATTTAAATTCATTAAAACTAAAAAAAAAAATGCTCTTCGCTTGGAAATTATTTTATCAGTAAATCGATTAATTTCCTGCATTGCTTAATCGTTTTACTTATATAAACTAACAATAGTACCATTATTCTAAAAAGGATCACCAGTTGCTTACCATATATATATATATATATATATATATATATATATATATATATATATATATATGTGTGTATATAATTTTGTCATCCAAATATATTCAGCACCAACTCTTATTTATTCTGTGTACTAAACTTGAACATGCCAATACTTTGGAAGTAATATTCTGCCTTTCGCCTTTTGAATTTGCTCATGCCGTCTTTGTGCTAAAATTCTTCGGCTTCCGCGTTCTTTGTCCAGTCTCCACGCTCTGTTCCCCATCTCTTCAAACACTGTCCGCAACATTTCCTTCCCTCACTGGTTTCGTCGCTTTCACTCAGAGCTTCCATCTGTACACAAACGTCGCCGTTGTTTTAATTGAGGCCAGCGAAACTAGTCAAAATTGGATTGAATTTCTAACCCTCGCTCACGCCTGACTCCCACATTTATCTCTTGTCCATCTCAGCACGTAGCCTCTCCCCATCCGCATCAAAATGCCAGAGTTCTTATTTCTCTGGAGATATTTATACACAAATGTCCAGCCTTTCGATTTTATCAGATTGGCTAGCTTCTGTTATTATTCCGTCCGTGAAAATGCTCAGCTACTTTTCACTCAAGGAAAACAAGGTTCGCACCGTTACGAACTAGCCCCTTAGCCAGAAGAAAAAGAGTGACATGAGAAAATAAGGTGCCCAGTTTACAGGGAAAAAGGATGAAAAATATACATATAAGTCAAGTGGCCAAAACCTCTTTCAGAAATGCATAATACTGATGATGATGATGTTGACGATGAAGAAAAAATAAAAAGCACTAGAGTATTGGCAAACACAAGAATACTTGCAGCCACATGATAGAATCTATTAAACGGAATCGAAAAAGTCTCTCTCTCTCTGTCTCTCTTTGTCTCTCTGTCTCTCTCTCTCTCTCTCTCTCTATATATATATATATATATATATATATATACACATATATATATATATAATGTGTATATACATATATATATATAATGTGTATATACATATATATATATAATGTGTATATAAATATATATATATAATGTGTGTATAGATATATAATGTGTGTATAATGTGTGTGTATAGATAAATATATATATAATGTGTGTGTATTATATATATATATATATATATATATATATATATATATATATATATATATATATAGGCCAGTTAAAAATACATAATATACTTTGTTATTTTCTTTAATTTAATCCCTTTTTTAGAATTTATTAGACAAAATTTAGCTTTTATTTTACCGTGCCAATAAATATGATCATCACTGTATATATATAATGTGTGTGAATATAATGTGTGCATACAACAAAAGGCATCATATCAAGCAAAACTGTTATCAAAAAATTATAAAATCAAAGTTTTAATATTTCAGTCAGTATATATATATACGTCATAATCACGTTGACACACTAGTTCCCGTCAGATCACAGAAATTAAGGAACATAAAGCGTGGTTATTAATAAAATGGGTGACCAATTTGGGAATTACAGATGCTGTATGTTGGAGGACGTCGACACCTCCTTGAAAGAGTTGCAAAAATCTAACGTCATCCCCACTGACAGGAATATACATGCGACTGGGGACCACTTGTGAATTTCATACTACCGTGATAATTCCTCCTTCGGAGGAAGCTGGTAAAATCTGAATAGGATTAATGCTCACGCACGTACACACACACACGCACACACGTGTCAGTATATTGTATAGTTTCTAATGACGAATTTGCTCATGAGAATGAGAATAAACATTATTATTATGCGATGTTTCAGTAAAGTGTCTGGAATCCTATAATAAAAACCTATAATATATATTGAGCTAAATTTACATTTAAGTTTGAAATGCCAAACCTATACACACACACACACACACACATATATATATATATATATATATATATATATATATATATGTGTGTGTGTGTGTGTGAAAGGGAGCAAAAAAAACGCGGGAAACATTATATGCAAAATTACAGTTTTCACTATAAAAAAAGTGTAGTATTTCAACACCCTAACTCTGATTTTGAAATAATGTTTTACATTTTGTTTAATTTCTCAATGTCAACACATTTGATTATTTGCATTATTCATTCAGACTCTTTCTCTCTCTCCCCCTCTCTCCCTTTCTCTCTCTCTATCTATCTATATATATATATATATATATATAAAACATGTCAAGCTGTAGAAATGAAATAGCAAACAAATGTATTAACAGAATAAACTTTAATTTTTAATCTTTCATATATTTTTGCCGTAAATAAAAAAAGTAATCTATCACCTAAAATAGAAATAAATACACCAAGTATACATGTATTAGAATAAAAGTATCTATTGATGCAACACATTTACAAAATAATTGTGCTTGACATATATACAAAACCTAGCAAAGAAAGGGAAACTAATTTTGCTAGTAGGAAATTCTTTCATTGGTTAATTGAATCATCAATCCGTGTGCAAGTTGGGTAGATATTAGGTTGGGGCAAAAATGTCGTTAATGACGTATATATATAATGTCTGATAAAAAAACGAAATTATATTTGCACCAACCAAGTAGTTTTACGAATCACAGACAGCCATACCTACGTAAAGAATAAATTTATTAATCATGATGAATTAAAGCAAAAAAAGTGAAAATCTACCTGACCGGTTTCGCATCTCGCTCAACAGGGCTAAAATTGAGATGAATAACGATTATGAAAAGTATGAGATGGAAATATGGCGGATGTAAACAGAAAACTACATTAAGTCCTAAAAGATGTTCTCTTTGCAAACAAAGTGAAAGTCTCAAGAACTTAATATAGGTAGTTTCTAAAAGTTTCTTTTTAGGTGATAAAGTGAGAATGACCTGCTCTAAACGGAGAACAAATCGACACTGAATTTTAAGGCACAGACACTGTTACTTATCAATCGCTGACAAATAGTCGAGTGCAAAGCATCTGATGGTGGATAGGGCTATTACAAGAGAAGATTATCATCATTGTTTTGACTCTCGAGTATGTACCCCACCCGGTAAATCAATCGAGACCACATTACTTTATCTAAAAACATAATATATTAACGGATATATACTCGAGAGTCAAAATAATGAAATGAATGTGCTTCTGACATCGCACACAGAAATCACTTTTTCCATAGCTACCAACGTAATGGATGCACGGAAACTAAAGCTGATTTCAGGACCGCCAGCAACCACTGGAAAAGAGTAATAAAAAATGCAAGAGAACTATATGCTCAGTCCGTTAAATCCAAAGTAGCTGAGTAGCGGCTTGGTTCCCACCAGTTCTGGCAAATAGCAAATAGGATCCTGAACAGAAGCGTGCGTTCTATTACAACCATTATCTATGGATCCAAGGTCATCTCGACAGCATCCGACAAGGCCAAACTATTTGCCAAGAACTTTGTGGCAAATTCTACCCTTTGCGACGAAAGCCATCAACTCCACTTATTCCCTCCTATAACAGAAACACGCTATGCAACATACAAATACCTGTGCATGAGGTCGTCAAGCTAACCAAGAACCAGTAAAGCAACTGATCCTCACTGTATTCCAATTATAGTGTTAAAAAATTACAACCAGAACTTGATCTCATACTTACAAAACTCTTTAAGCCTTCAGGAGAAGTGCTTTCCAACACCCTGGAAAAAAAAGGGGTCCATGCTGGGGTCAACTGTCTTCCTGATCTACATCAATGATCTCCCAAAGCACATACTAAAATCTTTCGTTGACATCTATGCTGATGACACGACTATCTATGGCAACACATCAAAGGCCGTAAATGATGATGTTCTCTCTTATTCTCTCTCCTCTGATCTTGAGCGCATGGTACAGTGGGAAAGAGGTAGCTGGTTACCTTTAATGCATCTAAGACCAAGCTTCTATCTCTACATCATAAACTCTCTGATCCTCATCTGGCATCAATTGAAATGGATGGCTCTCGTCTAGGGGATGCTCCATGTTTTGATAAGCCTCTGGGTTTGAACTTTACTCCTGATCTTAAATGGAACACATACATCAAGCCTGTTGCTAAGGTCGCAGGGAAAATGGTGGGATCCTTCTACCACTCCAGGAATTCACCAGGAATTTGTTATCTCACTAACGATGCAATTCTCTATCTATATAAAAGCCAAGTACATCCAAAGATGGAGTATTAATGCCACATCTGGGCAGGAGCTGCTAAAAACAGCCTATACTGCCTTGACAGAGTACAAGATTGACTTCGTGGTTTAGTGGGGGATCCCTTTTCTCTTCCCTGCAAGGTCTTTTCCACAGAAGAGACGTAGCGAGCCTGTTCTATCGTTATTTCCATGGCAAGTGCTCGTCTGAGCTCCATTCTCTGGTACCCCCTCGCAAATCTTGTTCAAAAAATACCCGACTAGCTGAAACCACCGTCAATAATTTCCCTCACTCCTTATATGTGCCTAAATCAAAACGTAGATTCTATGAACAAAGCTTCTTTCTTAGAATTGCACGCCTGTGGAACTCTGTTCCGCTTGCCTGTTTCCCTCCCGACTTCAACCTGGATGTTTTCAAGTCCAACAGAAACAAATTTCTGATGAACCGCCCCCTTACGTAATGACACTTTATCAATTCCCCAATACTATTACTACGATACTATCCCATTGATTACTGTACACACAATAACCCTTATCCCTGAGTGGCCCTTGGGCCTTGATAAGTGGTGAACGCCATGTAAAAAAAAGAAAAAAAGAATATTCTCTTGTCGTAGCCCTAATAATTAACTTGTCGAATCTTAGATAGGACGTGTTATTTGAAAAGAGAATCCAAAGTTAGTGATATCTGCTCGCCATAGTGTATTCCACAACTATGTTTAAATAAATAAACAATAAAATGATTATAAGGGGGAGGACATCTTTTCGGATAGAAGACAGCGTAGACCATGGGTATAAAAAAAACACTAAGACTGAACGCAAAATAATATTGTTGAACAGCTAATGAAATATGTTTTGACAAACCGATCACTAATATTACCTAGCCATCGTAAGTGGTCATCACTAACTTTGGATTCTCGTATACTCAGATTTCCGGTATTTTTTACATCATTGAATAACATTTGCAGATGACCTTGCAGTGATGCAGGAAACGTTTACCATTGATTTCTCGCTGGTAGTAATCATTGTTCCTCGCTGGAACTCTGGTGATAATAAGCCTTCCGAATATCCCAAGTGTCTTAGCAAAAATTCAGTAAAGGTATAGACAATATTTTCTCACGGTCGTTACATCTGTTTTAACCCTTGATGACTATATTATGTAGTACCAGCTAGGACTAGTGTCATTTTATTTATTGTTCTTTATTTAATATGCAGTCAAGGATTCTATCTTTAAAATTAACAACTCCCTGCATTGATCCGATATTCGTTTTCTGTGATCATTTTCAACCCTTTAAGTCTTTCTTATGCTTTGAACTTCATGGTCCTAGTTCAGTTCACACATTTGCATAAGAGTAGATCGCCTTTGTTTTATTTTCACTTTTCCGCCATTTTCCAACTATTTGTTTAAATAAAAAAAATCAATAATATTCAGTAATGAAACGTCGGAATGCGTTAACATCAATGATATCTAATCTCTCAAGTCATTTAGTTCTTTCACCACTTTAAGATATTACAACGAGAAAAAAAATGCTCGTTCCAGGTCAAAAAAGAAACCTCGCTATTAACATTTTTTTACATTTCCGGTTATTTGCAAATAAAACTTGTATTGTTTATCTCCCCTTAGCAAGATGGCAGGTCGCCATCTTGTTTTCCTTTCTTTCATTTTTCACCAATCATCTTGAAAGATTTTTAAATATTTTCTGTTTTCTTTAAACTCCTTTTGTCCCTATTTCTCCACGATATTAATTCAATTTTTCCTCGCTTTTTTTCTCCCTTTGTTTAGAGTTTTAGGGGGCGACCCAGCTTTAAAAGCTTCGCCTTGAGTAGACGATGATTTATTGTGAACGTTTTAACAAGTCCAGCTCGCGGGCAGTTTTCACTTAAGAAGCAACCACCGTCGTTTAATAACAAGAGCTTGTCAATACAAAATTATCGCTTACAGCGAATAAGCCGTACCTAAAAACAAAAAAAAAACGCTTAAACCTGCGCTGAAAATCTGAGAGAATCTACGAGACTGAAAAAAGGGCAATGTAATCAATCAGAAAGTGTAGTTTATCAGCGGAAATCGAAATTGCGGATACAAAAACAAAAAAACAAACAAAAAAAAAACAACGATGTATAAACCAGTGAAGTGTGGTCACTGGAGCGCTTATCAATAGCAAAGAAAACTACTTTCTACGCATGGTTTGGCTCGGATTTGGCTAGCTGTTATTTTATTTCCATAGTTTAACCTCGAGAGAAATTAATTATAAACGCATGATATAGATGTTTGTAGTTAACTAAGGACTGTCTATCTTTAAACATGTATAATGGTTTACGAATGAGGAGTAACTGCGTATTCATACTCATTATAATTTTCAAGTTTTAGCTGTGATCAAGCCTCCAACTGACTCCAGGTCACAAAACAAATAGATAGGATTTACATTCGGTTACTAGATAAAAAATATAGATGACAATAGCAGAGTCTTTGTTTCTAAGAACTGTCCGGTAGGGAAAGCAATAACTCGTTGCTTTCCAGCTGACTAAAACATGAACGTTTTCAAGTAAGGTGTTATCAAAATCTTGTTAATTCTTCTGTTAATCAATGTCAATCTAAAACAAACCATAGCTTACAGTCTTCAAAATATTTGTCTCGTCATCCATCTACCACCAATTATTGGACCTTCATAAGCGATGCGCGTTATTAAAAATAAGTTAATTCTCCATTGTTATTTTTACAACGTATAGTTCGTTATAACCTTCGAACGTCTTTAGGTGTATTTTGTCGAATTCTGGAAATTTTCTGTTGGAGATCTGCACGGAATTTCGAACGGAACCTTTTATTTACTTCAGAGGATGTAGCAGGTTCTTGTTCCGCCAGCCATGACAGGAGAGAGTTTCTAAGTAATTCGCCTTTTTGCTTCAACTTTTAGGAGAATATCACTTTACAATTGAATTCTTTCAAGTACTGTCCCAGGGTTTCTTGCGGACAATCCCTGTATAAATTTTAGGAGCCGTACGCCTGTTTTATTTTTTGTAAATATTATAACTACATATTATTACTTTATATATATATATATATATATATATATATATATATATATATATATATATATATATATATTACTTGTATCTAAATTTATTGATATAATAATACGATTTACCGATCCTCATCTAAAAAAAATTCAGAATCGAATCACACAAGAGTTTAACAGAAACTACTCTTTATTTTTGTAACTCCATTATTTTTTACATGGAAGTAACTACTTATCAAGGCCCGGAGGCCACTCAGGGAAAAGGGTTGTTGCGTGTACAGTAATCACTAAAATAGGGGCAAATGTCAGACATCTGGTTGGATGTCCCACCCCCTAGAAGAAAAAGTTTAAGAAAAATGAGAAACGAGAGATACGAGACAACAGCAAACGAGTGGGGAGGAATAGTGTCTTCTACACACCACCCACCAACCCTGTCACGCGGCAATCAGATTTATCAACCTGGATTTAAAAACTTTATTGTACAGAAATAAACAATAAATATTTTTATAATAAAGCTGCTTGTGTTCTCTATACCACTTCTGCGTGTTTTATGTATTTTTAAATTTAATAGACTTAAACGAAATTGATGATTCGGCCATCCTCCTCACCATCATGATCATCAGAGAGAAATGTAACCTAATAGTCGAATTATGTTACGAAATATATCAACACCACGACAATCATTGTTCTTCAAATTACGAACATTTTAGATGTTTTTTTTTCTGTAAAGATGACCACAGTCTGATTAATTGTTATCCGGAGTGTCGATAGTTTTTATAGTGTGAGCTTAGGTATTTGGACAATGTCAAAACAGTTTGAATTCACTGTCCGCAACCGTATAGTGCAACGGTTAGAAGCTCCGACCGATTTGGGCGATCGGTTTTCGATTCTGGCTTAAGGTACTTGCTTGTCTAGCAGCCTTGACGAGCTGTGTAACAACGAAACAGCACTGTATGTGGATGACTATAATGCTCCCTATCTTAGGTTGAGCATATTAAAAAGTGATACACAAATTATCATCAGCGTATGAAGCGATGCTCTTTGTGTAAACAGATTGAGCTTAGGTATTTGAACAGTGCCAAACATTGTTAATTCACTGCCCGACTAGAAGCAGCGGTATAGCGCAACGGTTAGAAGCTCCGACTGACGGTTTTCAATCCTGGCTTGAGGTAGTTGCTTTCTAGCCGCATTAATGAGCTGTGAAACAACGAAGCAGTACTGTATGTGGATGATATATATGTAGATGTAGCATACGTATAATATAGATCTGCGTGTACATGTTTATGTACAATAAATATGTGCATGTATGTGTATATGTATAATACATGTGTGTATGTCTACATATAATATATGTGTGTATATGTCTTATATATATATATATATATATATGTATACATGCATATGTATAATACTTGTATGTATGTATGTATTATATATATATATATATATATATATATGTGTGTGTGTGTGTGTGTGTGTGTGTATCAGCCGTTTGAAACGCGGTTCTGTTCATTTGGATTTTTCGTCTTATTCTATGTATATTTAGCTGTAAATAATGTGTAAAGTTCATCATTGTCTACCTTCGGGACGTGAGTTTTTTGTGTACAAACATTTTATTTAAAAAAAAAACACAAAAACAAACAAAAAATAAACTCCAGCTGTCTGAAAGGCTGTTCTATTCATTTGGATTTTTCGTCTGATTCTATGTATATTTAGTTTGTTTTGGATTTTTTTTGTCAAACTCATTGAATTGTGCCCATCACCTTCATCCTGATCATTGAGGATATATGACTTTTGGAACGCTCCTTCATGTGTATTTTACATGTATGTGCATGTGTACGTGTGTCTATTCATATGTCAGTACATGCTTATTATGTGTGCCTCTATGTGTGTATGTTTGCATGTGTGTGTACATGCATATGTGTGTTTGCGCGCATTCTGTGTGTATGCATGTATGTGTGCATGCATGTGTTTATTTCCATGTTTAGGCCGTGGTGAAAGCAACCCTTCTAGGAGAAGCAAATCTCTGATTTAAAAAAAAACATAAAGCGGGAGACCAGTATCCGCATTAAGCTGGTCTGCAGTTTAACTTGTTGCTGGCTATCTTGCTCTTGCTTGTTGCTGGACCTCAACATTTTGAACCGAGAGAAAGATTTAGCTGTCGTGCAAAGCTAAATCTCTGTAACATCTTTGGATAGATACTCCCTCAGGCATTTGTCTATAAAATAGTCCTATGGCAATGGAAAAGTTGTGACGCGTGTAGGCTTAAAATGCTGGAAATATGTAATAGTTGACCTGCCATCATTATATGTATCCGTGTGTGTATGTACGTATATGTGTACGCATGTTTATATATGTACTTGTTTATATGTATGTGTGTGTTTGTGTGTATACATGTATATATATTTGTGTGTATGTATGTATATGTATGTGTATCTATGTGTATGTTTGTGTATAAATGCATAGATATGTATGTATATATGTACATGTATTTAAATGTATGTGTATGTATATGTGCATATATGTGTACGTATTTGTATATGTATGTATATGTGTGTTTGTATTGTATATGTGTGTATATTTGAGTATTATGTATTGTGTATGTATATATGTGTGTATGTTTATGGATATATGTGTGTGTATGCGTGTACGTATATATATATGTATATATAGCAACAACTGTATTCAGTGTCATGTCTGCTTGTGTGTGAATTCGCCGGTACCACTAAAAAAATAAAATGAATAAAAATAAAAAGTTATGTAAGGGCTCATGGACTTTAAATGTCTGAAGGAGTGGCACTCGTCTGACAAGACGTTGCAATCATCGTGTGTGTGTGTGTGTAATATGTATGTTTATATAATGTGCATATACACGTTAACATACTGGTTCCCGTTGGATTACCGAAGTTAAGCAACGTTGAAGCTGAGTAGTACTAAATGAGTGACAATTTGGGACTTCCAGGTATTGTATGTGCTCTCCACTTATCTTGGCATTGTTTCCAGTCATCCTAAACTTCTTCTTGCCACTAGACTCCTGCCGATGTAGGATCGGTGTGGTTAGAGATTTCTCAACCCTAGCCTCGCAATTACACGCACAGCTGATGCTACATGGGTATATTTTACCTATCGAGACTGAACGGAAGCATCGATATATGCGTAGTATGTTTATATAATAATGTGTATGTGTATATATAATGTATTCGTATGCAAGGCCTGTGTGTAATATAAATGAATGTACATTATGCGTGTGCATATATATATATATATATATATATATATATATATATACATAATAGTGCGTATGCATGTGTGTGAATGTATGTATCAACGTTAAATTGTGCAAAGGAAAAACTTATATATGTATTTATCCTTTGCACAATTTAACGTTGATATAACATTCACACATATGCATACGATATATATATATATATATATATATATATATATATATATATATATATATATATATACTAGCAAAGGTACCAGTCGTTGACTGGTTTCAAAAACAGCCTAGAGAAAATAGACTCTGATTTATGAAAGCATCATAGGTTATAAAAAGAAAGGGCTGTAAAGAGATAGCTTCGAATTTGGGGGTATCAAAACCAAAGCAAAATATGATGAAAGTAAAAATAAAATAGATAAACCCCATAATTTATTATACCATAGCTGCTCACACTGAAACACTTATCAAAATATTCTGTGGATCTATATTAAAAAACCTTGTTAAACTTTGTGGCATATTTCCATTCTATGGAGGTCAAGCGCGAACGAACTCTCCATAATTTTATCATACCATATTTCTTAAAACTGAAACATAATTATCAAAGTCTAATTACGCAGATAGATATGAAAAGTCTTTATTAAAGTGTGTGCCTATTTCCATTCTGTGGAGGCCAGGCGCGAACTCAGACCCTACAATGTTATTATACCATCCCTATTTAAGTTAAAACATACTTATCACAGTATTATTATGTACATCTATATAAAAAACACTTGTAAACTTTTTATTTTATTTTTTTATTTCAATACTTTGTGTACCAGCCGCGTACGCAGACCCCACAATTTTTATGAATCATCATGTCTCGATACATCTTTTATCAGTATATATGATCAGTTTTTTTTTATAATAGTCAACCACATAGGAGCCTATTCATGACCAGACACACACAGACGTTCAGCTTTATATTATAGATATATACTTTTTCGTCTGTCCTTTGAAGAATTTCATTGTAGTGCATGTATTCATATCTTTACTGGGTAGGGAAACTCGACACAGCCTTTGTAATAACACATGCAACAAAAAAATGCCCGCGGCGTAACACTATCAGCCGAAGGCATCGTAATATACACACTTCCGGTTTAAAGAAAACAGTATTTTGCGACGGGAGAACATATTTCCTGTGCCCAAAGTAACAGTGAATTGCTCCATGACAATTGTTTGGATATTTTAAGAATTTCGATTCAGATATGTGCGAAATAGTATGCAGCAGGTACAAGTGTCCTCGCCACCCCCTCTTTTTTTGTTGTTATCGCGCATCATTTTAAGGAAAATGAAACGCGACAGCGGTGG
Source organism: Euprymna scolopes (assembly GCF_053919585.1). Classification (NCBI taxonomy): domain Eukaryota; kingdom Metazoa; phylum Mollusca; class Cephalopoda; order Sepiida; family Sepiolidae; genus Euprymna; species Euprymna scolopes. Next base: position 54,408,920 of record NC_136503.1, on the reverse strand, counting down.
AGAATGGGAAACAGAATAACTATACACGAGGAGAGAATAATAAAGTAGAAGAAGGAACAGAAGATTTTCACTGCAAACCGATCGATCATTTGATCAACGATTCAAAAACTAATATATTGCTTTGTTCGGGTTTCAAATAAAAATGCATGCCATCTGCGATCTAATAATTTCTTTTAAATTTAAATATTTTGTTTTAATCTTTATTTTCGGTTCGTAAAGTAATAGAGTACACATGACTTAGACAGAAATTTACGTAAATTCTTAATAGCGAATATCATGTAATACCGTCGCTTTTATTCAGGAGCAAAATGTAGTATATGTTCTGTTACTACATTTATTCTATTCTTTACTCGGTCACAAAGGGGAGGAGACTTCTAGACTAAGGCAATAATGTGGGGGCCCCTATCTAAAGAAAAATCAGCAACATATATAACTAGTCGTTCAAAACGAATTATATTTGCTTAAAAACTTTATTGCTAATAGATTTTGCAAATGAAAATATTATGTAAATACATTTACCTTAGTTAATAATTTGCTCAATCAAATTCTAATTAGTGTGTTATTTCTAGGTACGAGGGTCTTTTCACAAGTAAAACCTATTTTTAATTCAAAAAGTTGAAAAACTATGAAAAGACCTGTTGAAGTTCCAGAATTTATTTTCTCTTCATAATCACCACTATTCCCAATGAACTTTTTGCAAGGAGTTAATGATACATCGCTTCTTCTGCCGCCCGTCCAAAACAGAGGTCGATTTCTTCGTCTCACGCCGTCAATATCTGAAGCAAAGAGATGAATATTTCAGGTCATGAATGCATACGTTCAATTATTATAAAAGTGCAATTTGCAATCTGGCCATATCCATTAAAACGCAATGAACATATAGGAAGCATTATTTTTATGAGGTACTATAACGTTTTTTTTTCTTTATACTAGTAATAAAATAGAAATAATTTTGAAAACGTAAATACTTGGAGCATATGTTGTTTACAATGGAAACAAAACACAGACGGAGGGAATATACACCGTCCCCTTCACATTAGTTAATTCCTGTTTTCCTGTTAGTTAATTGAGCCCAGGTAGTCTGCCCTAATTAAAATAACGAGAGATACCGTCATTGAATTCTACTGAATTAACTTCCGTCTCCTCTCTTAAGACGTGTCTAAGTTTACAATATAGGAGTAATAAATTTAAGAAGAAAAGGTCTTACAAATTGCTTTCTTTTTGTTTCTTCTCTTTTGGTTTTAATTTTTCATATCTCGTTTTCATTTGCATTACAGATCTGTGATTACATGATTTAATTTGTGGAAACCCTGTTCTTTTACAATCAACAACCTCGCGAAATTGTATAAGTTTACTTTTGGAAATTTTTTTCATTAAACACACACATATATGTATATATTTGTTTTATATATATATATGTATATATATATATATACAAATATATATATATATATAGATATATGTATATATATAAAAAATATATATATGTATACATATATGTATATGTATAGATATGTATGTATATGTATAGATATGTATGTATATGTATAGATATGTATGTATATGTATAGATATGTATGTATATGTATAGATATGTATGTATATGTATAGATATGTATGTATATGTATAGATATGTATGTATATGTATATATATATATGTATGTA
>NC_136503.1:54377254-54399754 GCF_053919585.1 Euprymna scolopes | reverse complement strand
TTCGAATATGTGAAGTGGCATGATGTGGCCCGCACTTGAAACCACACAAAAAAGCATAGCCTTGGATCGTCCGATGCGTTGAGTTTTGCCCTCAAGCTTTTAAACGTCCGGATTTTCATTATGAGGGTGCTGAAAATGATCATGTTGTAATAACTTGGGTCAGTCGAGAGCATGAGTCGTACAGCGGCGCATCTCCGATCTTGCTCGTTGAACATTGTGTCACTTTCAGACATGAAATAAGACCTCTGTCGCTTTTGATGTTTGTACACAACTGTCAAACTAATAGATAATCTACAGAAAAAAAGAAAACTTCTTTTCATCAAACGGAAATGGAATCCTGTCGTCTTTGCCAGAGTGATAATTTTATCATTCCACCCTGTAATTAAAGAAACAAAGAAATATCAGCAAAATATATTTTAATAACAGTGATAATCTTAGTAAATGCCTTTAAACGTTACATAAACCCATGTAATAATAAAATCTTTATTGTTAACCATTTCTGAAAATGGATCTTGAAAGATCCGAAAATACTCGCGTAAAAAAGCGACTGTATAATTTACAACAGTCGATTCTTACCAGAAATAAGAAAACTAATATGAAAACTGAAAAAGATTATAACCAAAACACGTCGAAAAACTGTCTATATTTATTTAATAAAATATGCTTAAAAGAAAGAATGTTGCCTAAAAATATTTCTATCTGTGTATGCTATATATATATATATATATATATATATATATATATATATATATACCTACTTCATTTACTCACATAAATTTAATATACGAAAGTATAGATTTATGCGTAAACTTTAAGTATTTACTTCAAAAGTGCTCAATACGTAGGTAGAGCTAGTTAGTAATTTATAAAATATATATGGCGACTAAGCTACACTGAATATTCTGCGTTTCATCAACTGTAGGATTCGTCAGGCTTATGCGCATAAGCCTGACGAATCCTACAGTGGATGAAACGCAGAATATTCAGTGTAGCTTAGTCGCCATATATATTTTATAAATTACTAACTAACTATATATATATATATATATATATATATATGCTATTCTTTGTGTAGAAAATGTGTTTTAAGCTGTTTACAGCCGTTTTAAACCAGTGTTTATTTTAAGCTTAAGGCTAATTATATACATAATTGCACATAATTATAAACATAAGCATACGCACACACGTTTCAGAACAATGAAGTGTATCCTTTGACAATGTATATTTCTTTAAAATAATAATTAATTGGTGTTATAAATTACTAAGTTTTATTTTCATACATATGAACAGTGTTTTCAATTGTTTTCTCAAAGATCTGTGCTAAGTGAAGAGAAATAAGTACTTGGTTCGTTTGAATTGACACACGAGTGAGAACATGTGTGCACGTGTAGATATAGATGTAGGTATAGTTCTACTTTTGCTGTGCGTTGCATACAAAATATTTCTATTTGCTTTTGAGTCATTTCATCACGCTGATTTCAAGATTGCCACCCGCAATCAGTGTGGGCTCAATAGAGACTGGCTGGTTGGCGGGGGTGGTTAGGATGACGGGAGAAGTTGCGTGTTTACAGATAAGTAATTGTGACAATTGAAACAAAGAAAGTCATCAGTGTTTAAAGAAAGCAAGTACAATAATTTGCGAAGGCAATTTGATTAGAAAGCTTTCTGATAAGTATACTCAACAAATGGAGGGGGAGTAAAGTACGAGGCCGAACGTGCGAAAACGATGGAGAGTAGTTCACGCATCTATCTATTCTACATGTGTGGTTATATCTATTATCTTAGTAACAAAATAACGCAGTGCTGTCCTTTTTTACTTTAAGGTGGTAAATTGTAATATCCATAAGCAATGGTCTTGGCAAACGGGAAAGAAATGGCAGTTTTATGGATCGGAATTTATAAAAAGTAGAAAGTGGACCATTGGTAACCCCGTAACTATTGCTTTCTTTATTTTATTCTTTTAGTCCTCACACCGCAGGAGCTATGTTTCTGACAACCGAGAAATAATAATTGCTGTTGTTTGAGTCGGAATTTATCTATTCGTCTATCTTTCTGTCTGTCTATCTATCTTTCTGTCTGTCTATCTGTCTATCTATCTGTCTATCTATCTGTCTATCTATCTATCTGTCTATCTATCTATCTTTCTACCTATCTGTCTTTCTACCTATCTGTCTTTCTACCTATCTATCTTTCTATCTATCTGTCTTTCTATCTATCTTTCTATCTATCTATCTTTCTATCTATCTGTCTTTCTATCTATCTGTCTCTATCTGTCTATCTATCTGTCTTTCTATCTGTCTATCTATCTGTCTATCTGTCTATCTGCCTATCTATCTATATGTCTATCTAACAATTAGGGCTGTAAGTTATACAAATATATGGCAAGTCAGCATCACACAATCTTCTGCGTTTTACCTTTGTAGGGAATCATCAGACAGAATTCCTTCAGAGAATGAAGCATGGATGCTTTTGTGTAGATTAATTTCTATGTATATTTTCAAAAACTACTACCTAGTTCTAATAACATAGTGAGGCGCTGGTAAAATAAATAGTGAAAATTGATGCACTATAAAATTTTATGTGATTACATGTAATAATTACGAGGTGCCTTCAGTGAGTTCCCAGACTTTTGTCATATGGGTACTTTATCTAGTCCCGTTCGAAATAATCTCCCCCGGCTGCAATTCACTTGTACCGTTTCAACAATTTCCGAAAGACCCAAATGGAAGACCTCTTGTGGGAGTGTCTCACTGGCCCTCGTCATTCCTTCAGTTGTCTCATGACGACAGTCTCCAAGGTTTTCTTTGAGCTAAACAAATAACAAAATATCATAGTGAGCAAGGTCTGGACTATACGGAGCATGAGGATCTGTCTTGTTATTTATTTTTGTCAAATAGTCTTTGGCAATGATGGAGTTGTGGGCTGGTGAATTATTCTGGGAGTAGAGCCACTGGCCCGATTTAACGAGTACTGGTCTCTCTTTTTTTCCTTCTTTTTTATTCACCTTCATCCCAAATAAAGCACATTGCCACTTGGACGTATTGGGCTACTAATCGGGATCATTCTTATAAGAGATTAAGATTTTGGTTTACGTTGCATTTGAACTCCTGAATATTAGTAGAGTTTGGGAAGCAGGTAGCTGAAAGAAAATTCCAAAGTCTAGGGTTCTTGGGAAGGATCTATTAGAGTAAAATACTTTCTGATATTTAGGGACCGCAACAGTGAAGGGGTTAATTTTGTTGCTAAGCGGGTTTGTCGGGGATATGTACGTCGAGGGAGCACAAGTGCAATGAGTTCATCAGAGTACATTCCATTAAAATGCTTGTAAAACGGGCACAGGGACGCAACATTGAAGAGACGGGACAAGGGTTGGAGCATAGTCGACAAAGTGGGATATATTAGATTGAAGACTCCTTCCTGGACCCTATCAAAGAGGTAGAGGCTAGTGGTAAATGCACCAGCCCAGATGAGGCGACAATACTGCATGCTTTTTAGAGGTGCATGATATTCTCAGATGTTAGTAGTTTTTTGCACGATTGATGGAGCCCACCTTCCTCGCAGCAGCCTTCGCAATGGCCTCAATGTACTTGTTCTAGTTCATATTTCCTATGAATGTTAAGCCGAGGAGTTTGAATTAAGAATCCACAGATAGGGAGTCATTTGCCATGGGTATCGGTGGTTGGAGAGGCTGTTTGCAATTGTTAATGAAGACCAGCTTAGTCTTACTAGCATTAAATATTATCCTTCCATTTACGTCCCCATTCCACTGCAGTCTAGGGGTCATTTTTTAAGGACTCGGCGATAGTCTTGGATTTGTGTACATCCGTTCTTCACTCATGCATGTTATAAAATGTTGTATCATTAGCAAATGTATCCATCTCGGACTCTATATTATCGGGTAATTGATGAATATCAGGAATAATAGTGGTCCAAGGATCAACCCCTTAGGCACACTCGCATTAATGTTATTCTGCTTGGCTGAACGTCCATCAATGACAATCAGGCTTGTTCGACTGGAATCTCTTCCTCAACTCTCTTAAAACCTTAATATTGTATTTGTTGACTGTCTATGCAATGGGAACTCAGTGCACGTAAATCATGCCCGTACTGTCAAAGAAAAGAAAAGGATCATAAGTTTCTGGGATTAATTTGCTTTGTCTGGACTTCTTGGTTCTGGGAGAGCCAGCATGGCTCCACTGGGAACTTTGTCTCTTGGTGTCTAAATCATAGCAGTAAATTCGGCTTTCATCGTAAGTCACCAGAGCATCAATAACTACGAGATCTAGATTGGTTTCTCGGCTGTCATGACAACGACTTTCTTTCTGATCTTCTCTGAGCACACTTGAGACAAACTCCATGCAAGCGTTCCGCATCTTTAGTTCCTCGCGAATAATTTTATATACATTTTATAAACTGACATGGAACTATGCACTTATTATCTCTGTAGACATATTATTGTCCTTATCATGTAATTCTTTGTGTCCAATCAACTTTGGTGTTCTGGCTTCTTTACTCCTCCTAAACCTATCATCTCTTACAAACACCTTTAATTTCTTCCTTGAATCTCTTATGCAACTAAAGACTGCTGTTCAATTAATGCAAAATGGTTCAAAAGCAGTTTAAAGCATTTTATGCGTTTCTGTGGCATTTCCCCATGTTTAACACATAATTTGCTTTATTACAGTTCGTTTTCCTGAAGTGTTCTCCCGTCCAGATTGCATATTTTAAATCCACTAGCTGTGACTCACACGTATTAGCAGGATGTATTCCAATTCCTGCTGTAAGTTTTTATTTAAACCTGAATCATAAGACTTAGTCATCTCACATGATATTTAGCAAAAACATACTGAATTTTCAAGAGTCTACGACAAATTTAAATGTCTGTACAAAACGTCTGGAAATTTATTGACAGCACGTCTTGTAACAGTTATTTTTAGCTAATATTTTTACTTGCCTCTTTCCAACAAGTTGCTTAATGTCTTGTGTAGAGCGATTCTCATAAAATATATCAAGGGAGATAACTAATCTTTAAATGCTTTAACAATCGAGACTTGTAAGATTTTCATACTACTCAAGAATATACTGGAGAACAAATACATTCCCTTCAGTCAAAAGTATTAATTTCACTATACATTTTTTTACTAGTACTAAAACTAATGAAAATTTAATTCCATGTGGCATCTTTCCTAGATTTACAAAGAAAATGCGGCTTTTGTCTATTTACTGTTTTTTTGTTTCCTCCAAAGGAAAACGTGTGTAATATTTGCTAGTCAATAAAAGCGTTTTCTTCATCATTTTAAAAACAAATAAAATATTTGTCTTCTTGAATAATATTTAAGTCTCAACCAAAAAGAATTGTTATGGAACAGCCGCCTGTTCTTGTGAATAAATATGAGATAGGATAGTCGAGTATTCGAACTTGCGAGGCTGGATTTGGAATTGAGAATTACGATCATGAGTTAAAATAAATACAGAATACATAATGTTATTGAAATAAGAATGTTATTGAAAAGATATCTTTTTATAGAGAAAGGAATGTAATTAAATGAAATTAAAATAAGGAATCTAGATCAGAACAATAGAAAATATTAAACATATTTGTAAAGTAGGTTAGAGAAATCGGAGTTGAAACATGTGAGTAACAATGCATGCTTAAACACGGAGGCATGTCAGGCCATGTGTCTGATATGCACGTGTTGGTCATGCAATGATGTCATGGGTCGCAATATAGAGAACTTTGGTTAGTCAGTCAAAAAACTCAGTCGGTCCGACTGAGTCAGTCATGGGAGAAGAAGAGTCAGTGACAGAGCTGACATGGAACCTTGGAAGCGAAGGTTAGAAGAAGAAAGAATTATGTAAAGACTTGTATTACTTAATGCAAAGCCATTGACCGGTCATAATGGAATAAACAACATCACCATATTTTTCTATCTGCGTCTTCGTGTTATGTATTGAACAGAAAAGGTATTGTCAATTTATATTATAAGAACTTTGTTAAAATCCTCATCTCAAAAATAGGTAAAAGAAATATGTGTCAATGTTTATAGAAACACTCCCATTGTCAGAACTGTAAAAAGTATAAATGTCAAAGAAATTATATCTCGGTCTATCTATCAATATATCTAAATTCTCTTCTCATTGTGCATTACATGTCGTCGGCTCTTCTGTATAAACATGTACAATGTCTATTATATATACAGAACTGTCTAACTGAATAACATCTGAAAAAAAACGTAAAAGAAAAAGAATACATTCGTTTAAATCAATTTCTAGAAAAAAATCTAAAATTTAGTGAGATACTTAATCCATACACTGATATGACAATTGGCCATTCTAAAGTTAAAAATGGCTGTCGTACTTTTTATCTTTAATTTCAAATTATTATAAATTCGCTTAAATTCAATTTAAATGTTTTGAAAGTTACTGCACGGAAACTAATGCATATATTTATATATTGTATACAACCCAGTATGTGTTTCTCTCTTTGATAAGATTTAAACGACATGACATTTTAATGAACAGAGAACAAGATGAGAATGCAGAGGGCGTGTACATTTAACGATGATATAGTTGTCAATTCAAAAATGTCCCGGATGCTAATCGACTGGAAAAAACTAAGAATGCAATGGACAGAGGCAATATTCTTTTATTGGGATTATGTGCATGCATTATGAATGAGAAAAGCAATAACCAAAACAATTTTGATAAAAAAAATAACATGTTCAGCGTGTTACACACGGAATAGATTACCGGTGGTCTCTGACGTGTATTGATTTGGGGGGGGGGGCGTTTTGATGCGTTTAGTGGGAACGGGCTTACTCTAGAGCAATCAGTCATTATCAGTCACGACTATCGTGTGCGTTCATAGCACTGTTCCAAAATGAAATCGTCTGTCTTTATTTGCCAGCTAATGCCATCCAGTGACCAGTAATATCATTGAGTGATATGTAAATGATGATACTGCTCTTTTAAGGCTGTTACTGTAACTATAACACTGTCGGGCACTGCTGTATTGAGTGGGTTACTGCTGTATTGAGTGGGTTACTGCTGTGTAGGGCCGTTGCTTGTGGCTGCTCAAATACAGTTATTGTATACGGTAATTTTTAGATGCTTCCGATGTTTTATTCGGTTTATAAATAATACCATTACCATTTCCGCACTGTCCGTATTATCCATGACAATACTGAGTTTAAATGTAATATTTACGTTTAATTATGTATATTTATGTAATGATTTATCACACAAAAACACGTACACATTTGTGCTTTTTGTAAATAATATCATAGAAATGTTATTTTTCAAATGAATGTTTACTTTTGAACAACCTTTAAAGAAATTAGAACTGGTATTTATATTTTAAAAATTTTTTTCAATACCTTCCTTTAATTGATTGTGAAAACCTGCGCAATCTATTGCTGTCAGTAAGCAATTTGAAAACCTTGCCTGTTTAGCGTGTTCCATATGTATGAAAATCTATTTACACAATCATTTTTGACCAGTTTCAATGTGTTTGATGAAATGTGTTTAGAAATAAAATATGTTTCGAGAAAAGTTAGACTGCGGAAAACCCCTTAATTACCTCTATTTCGTGTCCTATAAAAAGACGAATAACAATGCTAAGAAGAAGAAAGAATAAGAGGGATAACGTCCTGGTGACTGCTGACGAAACTGGCTCTCAGCCAGTTAAAACCAACATTTATTTACTTAACGGGCATAAAGGGGTAAAGCTAAGTAGTGCAGAAGTGGATGTAGTCATTGAAAACGAAGAGTATTCTTGTATGTCTGTAAAATAAACAAATAGATATGTTTATATTGAAAGACTGATGCATTGGTAATTGTCAAAATCTGTGGTGTCTATGTTTTTGTCGAAGAGTCGGGATGGACACCATAATAACTTTTAATGAAGGCTTTCATAAATTGTCCGAAAAAAAATCCCTTAATCTTGGAAATGGATCAGAACAGCCAATCAAAGTGGTCGAAAATCAAGAATCCGAGACGGTTCGTTATTTGCAAATTAAGTATTAGATGAATGTTAATGAAACATAATGCAAAATGAAATAACCATGTACCCGTTTAATAATTGAACCCTAAAGAAATATTAGGAAACGGTGTAAACTACGGCAAAAAGGACATATCAATGAGTGTGGAAGTAATATTCTAGCATCTCTAACCATAAGTTATTTGGAAGTGTGTTTCTCCACGGGTTTTCTTAGGAGTTTAGATTTAATGAAATCAATAGATAATAGCCAAAAAGCATGCATCAGATCTAGGCAGGATGCGTGGCCATTTGGGAATAATGTCTTACTCCATTGTTTTTTTTTGTGTGTGTGTGTTTCTTTGTTGTTGTTTTTTTTACTATACAATGATTTTCTATACGAGAATAACTGTCGATTTTATTATATAGAAAGAAAAGATGATGCATTAGAATCGTACGAAAATAATACTACGTACTCGTATCCTTCGTTCCGCTTTGGTTTGATAGCTGTAAGCAAAACAATATAACCCGTTATGCCTGTTATTCTTGGTTCTATAAATATAAGAATCTTCCTGCCAAGCCATGATTTATCAATTCTTTGTATAAGTACTCAGGTGTTCAGATGGTCGACGGTGTGCTGATGGTTTAAGAATAAAATGACAAAAATGAGGTGGTTTACATTAGCGCAAGGGCTTTATTTGTCGATATAGATTACCGAGCCTTCAGTGACTTCTTGTTGAATAAATTTCTCAAGAATCACACAGTTTAATGACGCATTGAACGTTAGTCAGTGTCATACTCGGATACCAGGCATTGTTTTTTCAAAAAAAGTGTTTACATTGTTTTTGTGCCGTATTGATTGCAATATGGTGTGTAGATCACGTGACAAAGTAGATCCCTCATACGTAGATAACAAACCAAAGTTACGATGTTTTCTTTTATATGTGTATATAAAGCATTATTACACCAGATATTAATTCCGGTTTTATTACCTGAGCACAAATATTTATTAGCTCTTTGAAGGCGTATGAAGCGATTCCAGTTCTTTTCCGTTGTTTTTATAGTTTTTTTTTTCATAAGATATGCATACAAAAGTGATGTTTATACGTTTGAAAATAAAACCCTGAAAGAAGAAGAGTTTTTTAGAAGCTAATACACCCCCCACACACACATATATATAATATATATATATAATATATATATACGTATATATATATAAGCAAGAGGTAATGATTTAATGAAATTTCATGTTTAATTAGGCTGTAAGAATTCAACACCAACAAAAAGTTAGTGTACGATCATTTCTGAGATGATAGAGAATTTGAATATACTCTCATCATTAGCATCGGCTTTCGACACCAAATAAGAAAGTTTACTAAAATGAATAACACCAATTCGCGCAAATCGAAAGATTAAGCAAAAGAACATCATAGTCTGAAAGATGTAAATATATTTAATTTAGAGAAATGGACTCAACGACCATACTAGAAAAGCATAAATACTGTTTATACAAATGGCTAGTATATTATAATAGGTCTTTCATTTCGATTACCAAAACAAAATGGAAAACACGTTGAAAAATGCCCGGTAATTATCAATTACAATAAGAAATGTAACATTTAAATTATTGAAAAATAAAATTAAAATAAAAAATAACGTATATGCCAATTAAAATTGAGTGTTTATAAATATAGGAATATCAGTAAGTAAGGATAATGAATTTAGTTACATTAGAATAACCAATGCTATTGATTATTATAAAAGACAATATGATTAATCATGGTATAGCGGAATAAAATGGAGTAGTAAAATATCACATCTCATCGATCTAATAATTGATCGTCTGCTCCACACTCTGCACGTGTTGCCATTTTGCACATATACATATATCGCTGTAAAGCTTCACGGAATTTTTCGCATTTAATATTTGTAAATACTCGTCAGTCGAAGATGAAAGGCGGAAGCTTTTGAGTAGCTTAATTGCATAACTTACTACCAAGATATAATTTCATAACTTACAACCAAGATCTAATCACATATTGAGCACTATTAAAGTAAATACCGAAGAACAATGCGTAACATTATTTCTTGATATGATTTCATGTTGATTCGTGAAATACATATACTGTGTAAATAAATAATGATAGTTATCAAATACATTAGTGAGATATCTTAAAATATTATATACTTATATGTTAGTTTGCTGTAGGTTCTGGAGGTTTCTGTGGACAATAGATAAATATTCAACGGTGATGAAGATGTAGACGTTATAATCAACCCATAAGTTTATTCCCTTATTGAATTGCAGTGAGAGTTTACTAATTAATATATAATTTACATATAAATCAACGTAACTGGCATTATATATATATATATTTTTATATATATATATATATATATATATATATATATATATAAACTAGCAGGGAGACCCGACGTTGCCTTGGAATAAATGAGTATCAAAGAAAGTTTCACCCTCCCATTTTTATTGTAACCAAAATCAGTGAAATCGCGTATTTTTTCAATCCTTTTCGCAATGACTTCGTTTACAATATATTGTATTCGTCATTGCACTGTAGAAACCCTGCTGTTGATTTAATTATTATTATTATTATTATTATTATTATTATTATTATTATTATTATTATTATTATTATTATTATTATTATATGGCTTAAATTACAGTTTAAAAGGCAAATATAAATCACCATAGTTCAATTGTTGCCAAAGCAGAAACATTCCTGCCAAACGCGTCTCTGTCATATTAAACGATTTACTGATCATTTTATATGCCGGGCCTTTCTGCTTGTACTGTTATGATGGCTTGAATTAAAGTTTTAAATGAAAAGTCAAGTACCATGGTAAAATTGTGCTCAAAAGAGAAACATTCATTTCGAACGCGCCCCTATCATATCAAAGAATCTTACTGTTAATTTTATATGCTGGGCCTATCTGCTGGTGCGGTTATAAAACTTCTCAAATGCACTTGTGATGTTAGGCTGTATAATGCGTGATCTTCAAGCAAAAGCGTATGTTACTTTTTCATAGTTTATTTTTCGATTATCTATACTTATCGAAGACATTTCGATACAAAACCTACCTATGAACACTGCCAGATGCATAAAGATGTGTGAAATTTTAAAGAAAATGACCCAGCCGTTTAAGAGTCCATAGAAACGAACTGGCTCACGCACACAAACAAATTTCCTTTTATATACGAGATAGATAGATAGATAGATATGTGTGTGAGGCGGCAGATTACGTTAACTAGTAATATTACTTGATTTTATTGAAAATTGCTTAAACTAATTACGCAAGTAAAATATTGACCAATGAAAAGTCAGTGCACTTTTGGGTTGAAAGTGTATAAAGAAATATTATATTTATCCCTTGAAATTGTAGACTTTGGACGCATCATTTTTATTCGTACAACTTTGAAAGGTCGTATTGTTCGCTCAGGATCAAACGCAAGATCGGGACAGGTCAGAAATGACGCCTGTAATGTTATGAGTATGTCAAGGACAACAGCATATTCGTTTCGTTGTTTTAACTCTTGAGTGAGTATCCGTTGATATCTTATATGCTTTTATATAGAGTGATGTGGTTCTCGGTTGATAACAGTGTGGGATATATACTCGAGAGTTAAAAACAATAAGAACATGCTGTTATCATTGCTCTAGTTATGAGTAACGAGCTTAAAACGTCAAATTCATTTTTATTCATAAATTTTGATAGCTCAACAGTGAACCTCGAAGTCATCTCGAGTTATATAGTATACTAATTAAGAATTTGAAAATTGGTAGCTAAAAGGCGTAACACAAGACCATGATACGATCATTGATTTTTGTTGATTAGTCAACCAATCAAATAAAATGGATGTCGCCTGTGGCTCTTTCTTTTCACCTCTATGGTATCTTATTGGATGGAATTAATGATTTTGAGATTAAGAGATTAGTCGAATGTCTTTAAACGAACATCGATGTAAGAAGTGAAGTCGCATATCTTATATATAAATCAGGAGATGGGCCTAAATTATGTTCCAGTATATATTTTCAGTGCTTGTAAGGAATGGGCTCCCAGAGCAATTTAGTTCCTATGTAGCCAGTTCCGAATAATGGCGAATGACTTCAGTCCTAGAAATTAATGAAACAATTTAAAATTGAAAAGTAATTTACCTTTTTAAGTTTTTTTCTCTCTTTTTTTTAAATATTTCTTTCATCCGGGTTTGGAAGGCGGTAGTAAATATGTCTAACCTTGACCTTAACCCTAACCTAATCCTTTGCATCATTATATATTGCTTGCTTGAAGATTTTTTTTTTGTACTTTCAAATTGTAAACTGTGATAACTTGGACGCGTTGTAACCATCGAGGATGGGTCGGAGTAGACGTAAAAGAAGTCTCCTATCTATGGGGGACGCTGGGCCATTTTTCTGTTAACTGAAACCGGGTACCCGGAACTGACACGTTACATAGGCACGCAAGTATCGTCAAGTCTCGTTGAACGAGAAGTTGGGTGTACAAGATGTGCTGCACTCGGTTTTTTACTTGGTTGTTTTCTACGGGTGTTCACACAGAAGACGCGTGTTTTACATTCATCTACGTCACCAGTTTGTTACCGTTTCAAGAAAAGATTGTTTGTAAGCAATGCGGTCATTTCGTTAAACATCTTTTCTTCCTTCTCTTACTTTTCGGGATAATGATTTTGACAGAACAGATTCAGAACTAAAATTAAGGTCCTACCAGTTTTCTTTCCCCATCAGTACTATTTTTAAAACTAAAAAAGTACTTATTTGATTAATTGGAACTCTTATTGAGATGAGCAATTTGCATTATTTATCTATTTACTATATTTATTGCGGACTATTATCCTCATCTGCTAGTTGTTGTTGTTGGCGCAGTGGATAGTGACGTTGACTCTTTACGCTTCCAGGTAAGCATTGTCTGATGATAGCGGTTTCAATCCTGCCCAAATCCGGTCAGAGGCATAGCTGGTTAAAACGTGGTGAGGCGACAGCAATTACGGAAAACAGTAATTGCTGAGAATGCTGTTAGATTCGGTGTTTCTATCTCGTCGTGGTTAACCACCTGACGAACGCCAGAGGAATAGTTGGCCCAAACGTCGTGAAACGACAACTACGGAAGATGAGGATAATAGTCCGCAAATAAATAAATGGATAAAAAAAGCCCTTATTTATTTCAGCTTTCCTACGCCCCAAAAAAGCAGATTGACAAAACAGAGCAGAGGACAAGCAATTTACGAGATAACCTAACCCTGTAAAAAACTATAGGGACATTATAATTACACACTTCAGTTACCGATCCTATACTGTTACAAAAACTAAGACAGCGGTGATTTTTTTTTCTAAAATACAAACATCCGACGGCGATTATAAAAAAAAAACAAGCAATTGATTGATTTGATTGAAAAATTGACGATTTTACGAATTTTGATGACGATAAAAATAGGAGAGTGTGAATTAGTCGTTAATCATAATTAAATCTTTGACAACGCCGGGTCTCCCTGCTAGTGCATATATAGACGTAAATATGTAATGTGTGTATAATATATATATACATTTAACTGTGTGTATGTATATCAGGTTGACAAAGTTTTTGCGGTTTTTAACTTTTAAATTCAGATGAACATATCTCGGCTCAAACAATAATTTATTGATCGAAATAAGCACCATCAAAATCAACACACTTTTGCCAACAGAAAACAAGTGTATTTATGCCAGTAATGTAAAAATCTTGTGTTCTGGTGGCGATGAAGTCGCTGAACGTGTTTTGAAAGCGTTTCTCACGCAGATAGTTGTCAAAATACTAGAAAATTGGTAGTTGGCAGGTGATAAGTCTGAAGAGTATGGTGGATGAGACTGTTTCGAAGCCCAATTCGTTCAACCTTTGCAAGAACGGTTAAACAACTGGCGGTCGCGCACTGTCGTGGAGGAGAATTGAGCCTTTTCTGTTGACTAATTCTGGGTGCTTTTGTTAAAGGCCACTAAATATTAATCATGACCTTCTTTTGGTGCAACTCTGGATAAGGGAAGTATCGTGGAGCTTCGTCAGCGTCTAACCACTGAGCTTAGCATCGCTGGTAGTTGTAAAGAACACACTTCTCATCACAAGTCACAACCCGGTTGAGGAACGGGTCGTTCTTGTTGCGTAAAAGAAGAGATGACACTTCATAACAGTGTTTCTTATGGATGTCGTTCAGTTCATGAGCCACCCATTTAACAAGCTTATTAGTCTTTCCAATCTCTTTTAAGCGGTCAGAAATCGTCGTATACGTTACATCTAATTCAGATGCAAGGTCTCGAACAGTTGTGCGTGGATTGGCTTCGTCTAAAGCTCTTAATTCATCGTTGTCAACATCCGATGGCGAACCACTATGCTTATCACTCTCGTCGCTGCCAGGAAATATCAGCAGCTTTTCGACCTAGCTTGAATTAAAATAAAAATTTGCTTTTTTTCCATCTTGTATATGCCGTTGAATAAAGAACCCAAATATATATATATATATATATATATATATATATATATATATATATAGATATTGCTCTCTCTAATACCACGCTAAAACAAGTTAAGATTCTCTTCGCCCCTTTGTTCGTTGATCTTTGAAGATACGATGAAATAATGGGCTTCAAAAAATTATTGTGTATAGACATTTTTATATTCATGAACAAGAATAATTTTAATCATTTTAAAAGTTTTTCCTACAACAACCTCCGGAGTAAATGTGGTATTCCGGTGATTGATGGTTCTAGTTAAGAGTAGGATAGACATGTTTTTAGTTGTTGCCATTAAGCATGACCAACGAAGTCTATTTCTCTCACACTTTTAAATGACTTTGTACCTAATTTAAGATTCAAATTTGTTATATTTTGTGCAAATGCATATTTCAAATTGGGGTATCTGTTCTGTGTAAGGATGGTGGATTAATATCATGGGTCCTGATTCTCATCAGACGTCCATAGGATGGAAATATGTCGCAACACTCTATAAGGGTTTTGGAGATAGACTTCCATAACTTTATGTATTCTGGCAATACATCAACACAAACTAGTTGGACAATTATGTTTAAGTTTAAATAACGGCGGTGCAATAATATTCTGTGGTCCACGTTTGCGCAGGACTTCAATAGAATGTAAATGTGTCACAAACTCCTTTTTAAACACCGCAGCAATATACATCAGATAAAAGCTAGATTATAGTTAAAAGTGTTTGCTCATTTTAACTTCCGGTTTCTGTAGTCCATTAGGCTTGATTATTATACAAGGTTAAGTGAACAAAAACATGTGTAACGTGGAGAGAAGAAAGGAGAGAAAAGAATGTTATCTGAGAGGGAGAGATAATCATTACTCAGAAGAGCCATATCTTGCTTTTCACCGTCGTCATGTTTGCGGAGAAGAAACAAGGCGTTAAAAAGAGCATACAATTTGGACTAAAATGCAACCGTGGAATTTTCTGAGGTATCGCTAGTATTAATGAATACTGACAAGTCACTTCGTTGTTAGCAGAGTTGAGGGATAATTCATTCTGCATATCCGTATGGCGTATTTAGAAACACGTGACAAATTGGACAGTTTTGTCCACGTCATTGTCATTTTGTTCTTGTCCAATTGACAATTATTTTATAATGGAAAAATTTAAATTATCTGAAAACTGAATGGACACCAGTTCGCTTTAAAACGGAAGTCACGAATGCAAGAGATATTAATGTGCTCCCCTCTTAGAATTAATAATAGTTTTGCAATTGCTTGGGCTTTCTTAATTACAATGAAAATTTCAATTATTTGTACATTTTCGTTTTTTTTTTTTTTTTTAAGTTATTACGTTTTTTAATTACTTTTTATTCCTTGTTTTCTTTTTACTAACGAGTTCTTTTTTTCTACTAACGAGTCAGCATTGATCACTGTCAAAAGCCACTGGAGGATAAGACCTAAGGAAATGACCGGATTGTCCGTTGAATAAGGAAAACTATTAAGGCGGCTCGAAAAATATAAAGGAAATGAAGAAAGTCTAACGTAGAATGTGCGTGTGTGTCAAAGGGAGAGATAGTGTAGTGTCTTTACAAAGTTATAGCTATTGATGAGACGATTCCAGTATTTTCCCGATTCCGATACAATTACCGATTCCGATTCTTTATAAATCTCTACGTATTTAACTTTAAAATTGTTATTTCCTTCGATTTTCATAAAAACACATGTTAAATATGTAGATATTTTCCTAAACGTCAAAATACACTCGTGGAGGATGATCTATCGACTTCAGCTTTACTGGTATTTTAAAATCAATAAATATTTACTATTTTATCATTAATACCAGCAATGGAAGATATTACTTTAAACAAAATCAATTTTAAAAAGACGCAATTAAAAGAATCGTTTTGCTATCAGAAAATAAACACCAACTTGTCTGATTTCCATACCCCCAAATGTTTCGATTTTTACGATTCCCGATTCGGATTCCGATTCATCGTCCCAACACTAGTAATAGCCGACCCAAATCCATTTTTGCAGAACTAAACCTAAAACGTAATTGTTGATTAGTTTGTTCCTTTTCGGGTATCAGGTCTGTTATTGCAGACATCGATGATCAGAGCTCTCTAGTCCTCTCTGCATTCGGTCTTTCTGATGCGATGCATAGCCGTGTTTCTAGTGAATTGTTTCAGTTATCTTCCTCGAATTTTTCCGGCGATTTTTCCTAACCTCAAGCTTTTCCAAGCCGCCCGCCCGCATTATATAGCCAAAGAGCCTTAACTATATAACGTGGACGGTAATGAGTAGTTATCTGCTGTACTCTGCCTTATGAATTACTTCTCCGTTTGTTTTTTCTTTCTATCCATGAAATTTGCAGAATCATCCTTAAAGACTATATGCCCGCTGCTTCCAATCTACTTTCAGCCGCTTACGGTACTATCCAACATTCACAACCGTAAAGGAGAATTCAGCATATACACGTCTTCAAAATTCTTATTTTTTTTTGTGTTCCGTTTTAAGTTTCTGTTTAGTAAGATGCCGTGTATCCATATTGAAAAGGGGAGAAATCCCATCATATTCAAACATCTGTTTCTCTTATATCTATTAGTACTAAAACTTAGACTTGAATCTTTGAGGAATACAACTAAGATGTTGTTCTTGAATATCAACAGATTTCTACTAATCACAACGAAAAGAGAGGCCTTTGGTGTTTCATTCGAAAGAAAATAACGAATGAATACCAGTTTAATCTTTCTTGTTGTTGCAGGTGATAGTATTGCGTTTAGAAAATTGTGGAAATCCTCAAACAGCCACTTCTACGTAGTCCAGAAGGTGTGATACGTAACTATGTCAGGCTGCGACACACATGCTAATGGTAGATTTCTCATCAATCCAGCCCTTGACAATAGTTGATAGAAACTCAATCTATACATCAGAATTGAATCTTCGCTCCTTTTTAGCGACGTGAGGTGGTACGATGTTACTGTTGCAGAAAATACACTTATATAAAAACGGCTATTGTGATTCTTGTTAGATGGCAACGAATTTAAAAAGATTACATAATTGTATTAAAGAAGATGATAAATTTCCAACACAAATTTCAACCTCGGTATTGAGAAAACCACATTATTTATGTCATGTTTGTTTGTTTCTTTTTGTTTTAGCTTGTAAAAATTCTAGTTTTAGCCGTATTCTTGTCTCTTTGTTAACATCGGTAATATTCGACACTATAGCAGATGAATGATGATATTAGTATACGTGCAGTTTACGTTATTGCAGATGACGTTGTGTTATAAGTTTCCATATGATGACGCCATTTCATGTGATGGCGTCATACCAAAAAAAAATGAAAGTGAAATTTCCCAGACAATTTTTTGTAATTCAATTTTCGCCCCCAAACAGGGCACAGTGCCACTTTTTTACTATGGGGTTAATATCGGGGACAAAAGTTGGAGGGACATTATGAAGAGAGAAGAACAGCAAGCGTTTTTTTTTTTTTTTTGTTAATACCTGAGTATTCATTAAAAGTATCATTCGAAAACGGAAATTGTAAACTGTTATAGTATCGTTGAAATTGGCGAACAAATCCGAGCTGACATTGTCCAATTACCGTTTTAATTTCAGGAGAAAGTACACTACACAATTATTGGAAAGTAAGCCAAGTGCGTTGGGAGAGCTCCTGAAGCGTAATTGTTTAAATAGACATAGTTTTTTTTTCTCTATTGCCGGTTTGAGGAAGCAGCGAGTATATAACCTTTTCCATTTTAACCGAAATTGAAGAAGCGAGTCAATTTCTGATGATTGTGTTGAATACAAAAAGACGGGGCAGGAGCGTCGTGTGACTCGTACTGTTCAGATCCGACCAGAAAAGAGAGCAACTGCGATCTCGCAATGAAAAAAAGAAAAAGCGACCTAATGTCATATCCGCATTTCTTAGGAGGTGGGGGGGTACACGTAAATGGCGTTCAACACATCATAAATGGTTCATAATACATAATAAATTTAGAAACGATTCATAAACTTCATTACTTTTGTTCTTCGTTTGATTTTTATCTCGTTTCACTTTGCTATTTAGTTGTATTTTTTTATTGTTTATCGTTCCTTATTTTCTGTCTGTGTTTCCGGTTCGTGTGATTTTGTATCAATGTTATACAGTCTATCATTTCACCAAGGCGCTATTTTGTTTTCATTGTTCGCTATCTATGAGGTCTGCTATTCGTACTAATCAGTAAACGCAACGACGGCAGAGGGCGATTAGACGTTATATCCGTTAGAATGAATATATATATATATATATATATATATATATATATATATATATATATATATATATCCGTTAGAATATATATATATATATATCCGTTAGAATATATATATATATATATATATCCGTTAGAATATATATATATATATATATCCGTTAGAATATATATATATATATATATATATATCCGTTAGAATATATATATATATATCCGTTAGAATATATATATATATATATATATATCCGTTAGAATATATATATATATATATATATATCCGTTAGAATATATATATATATATATCCGTTAGAATATATATATATATATATATATATCCGTTAGAATATATATATATATATATATATATATATATCCGTTAGAATATATATATATATATATATATATATATATCCGTTAGAATATATATATATATATCCGTTAGAATATATATATATATATATATATATATATATATATATTCTAACGTATATATATATATATATTCTAACGTATATATATGTATATTCTATCCGTAAGAATATATATATATATATATATATATCCGTAAGAATATATATATATATATATATATATATATATCCGTAAGAATATATATATCCGTAAGAATATATATATATATATGCAAGAATATATATATATATATATATATATATATATATATATATATGTAAGAATATATATATATATATATATATATATATACTTGTTTATTGTTATATAAACATGCTCACATCCCGCTGCTACAAATAGCCACTTGTTTCAATCAAACAACAGATATCATCAGGCAGCGACTTGACTATTCAAAAGTTCAATGAATAATGGATTTTTATTTTAGGTAGGAACTCTTTAGAAGTTGGAGTTAAAAAACCTAAAACACAGGACTTTAATTAAATAAAAAAAGTAAAAAGGGAGAGGCAATTTAAATAAAGTTAAAAGATTACAATGGGGAGAGAGTGATTGAGAAGAGAAAAAAGGAATAGAGACAGAAATAGAGAAAGAAAATATATAGAAAACAAAATAGAGAGAAAAAGAAGAGAGAAAATATATATATATATATATATATATATATATATATATATATATATATATATATATGATATGGACAAGAAAAGAAAAAAGAAATAAATGGTTATAATAAAGAGAATAAGAACTAGAAGGAAAAGGAAAGAATAATGAGATCTAGTTAAATAGAGAAAGAGAGAAAGTAAGAATTTGACAGTATATAGAAAAAGAAAAAGAAAAAATCTGCTTGTCAACCAATTTATGAACAATTATACAATTCAGTAATGAAACATATTATTACAAATACAAACAGAAGATACAATCCAAGCGTCAGAAATGAACGTGTCAAAAAAGGCAGTGAATGTATTCGGCTAGCATATTTATCCTCTTACATACGTCCACGAGTAAAATCAACGCAATTCAAACATACGTCTACCATTAATTAGGCCCTTTATGCTAAATGATATAAGTTTAAAGTTTTCGCGTTTTTATTAGATAAATATATGAATAAAAGAAGAAAATAATGATAAAACAATATTAAAATTATTATTAATAACAATAAACATAATAGTAATAATAATAATAATAATAATAATAATAATAAAAAACAGAATAAAATTAATATTTATTATCTTTTTAATATAACATATTTAGCCATAAGAGCTAACTACACATGAATATAACAAGCTTATTAAAGAAAATATTACAAAAAATTACAAAAAATCAAATATAGATATTTGCAAAAAAATTGACAAGGATAGTAAAGAAATAACTGACAGACTTAAAATTAGTAATAGAGTGGGAATTTTACAAAAAAAAACAGTCATATATTTTGCTTAAAGACCATAAGATAAATTTGGAAAATAAACCTACAACTAGGTTAATTAATCCTACGAAACCCGAAATTGGTAAATTAAGTAAAAATATACTAGAAAGAGTTAACTACCAAATTAAATCAACATATAAGCTAAATCTAAATAAGTTGTTTTTTCTGATTGTATAAATTATATATATATATATATATATATATACATATATATATATATATATCTGTAAGAATATATATACATATATCTGTAAGAATATATATACATATATCTGTAAGAATATATATACATATATCTGTAAGAATATATATACATATATCTGTAAGAATATATATATATATATCTGTAAGAATATATATATATCTGTAAGAATATATATATATATATATCTGTAAGAATATATATATATATATCTGTAAGAATATATATATATATATATATCTGTAAGAATATAAATATATATATCTGTAAGAATATAAATATATATATCTGTAAGAATATATATATATACATCTGTAAGAATATATATATATATATATCTGTAAGAATATATATATATATATATATATATATATATCTGTAAGAATATATATATATATATCTGTAAGAATATATATATATATATCTGTAAGAATATATATATATATCTGTAAGAATATATATATATCTGTAAGAATATATATATATATATATATATCTGTAAGAATATATATATATATATATCTGTAAGAATATATATATATATATCTGTAAGAATATATATATATATATCTGTAAGAATATATGAATATATATATATATATATCTGTAAGAATATATATATATATATATATATCTGTAAGAATATATATATATATATATCTGTAAGAATATATATATATATATATATATCTGTAAGAATATATATATATATATATATATCTGTAAGAATATATATATATATATATATATCTGTAAGAATATATATATATATATATATATCTGTAAGAATATATATATATATATATATATCTGTAAGAATATATATATATATATATCTGTAAGAATATATATATATATATATATATCTGTAAGAATATATATATATATATCTGTAAGAATATATATATATATATATATATCTGTAAGAATATATATATATATATCTGTAAGAATATATATATATATATACCTTAAGAATATATATATATACATATCTGTAAGAATATATATATATATATATATATATATATCTGTAAGAATATATATATATATACCTTAAGAATATATATATATACATATCTGTAAGAATATATATATATATATATACATATCTGTAAGAATATATATATATATATATATCTGTAAGAATATATATATATATATCTGTAAGAATATATATATATATATATCTGTAAGAATATATATATATATATATCTGTAAGAATATATATATATATATATATATCTGTAAGAATATATATATATATATATCTGTAAGAATATATATATATATATATATCTGTAAGAATATATATATATATATCTGTAAGAATATATATATATATATATGTGTAAGAATATATATATATATATATATCTGTAAGAATATATATATATATATATATATATATATATATATATATCTGTAAGAATATATATATATATATTTGTAAGAATATATATATATATATTTGTAAGAATATATATATATATCTGTAAGAATATATATATATATATATCTGTAAGAATATATATATATATCTGTAAGAATATATATATATATATATATAAGTAAGAATATATATATATATATATCTGTAAGAATATATATATATATATATCTGTAAGAATATATATATATATATATATATATATCTGTAAGAATATATATATATATATATAAGTAAGAATATATATATATATATATATAAGTAAGAATATATATA